>NW_016980401.1:0-921 GCF_001483705.2 Eufriesea mexicana | reverse complement strand
ATTGGTCGAAAATGTCAACAAAATTGTATTTTCAGCCTCATTCTATATCAATGCAATTCCTATTGCACTCAAAAAGTATCTTTCCTCCTTATTTATGCATGGAAGATGGCTCACCAAGATATTAGTGGATAATGTCAATACAATTGTATTTCCCATCCAGATTCTATAGCTTTGCAATGGCTAGAGCACGACAACAGAATGTTTCCGCCTTATTTATGAAAGAAAGAGAGCTTACCACGATATTAGTCGAAAGTGTCAAGAAAATTGGACTTTCCAGCCGGTTTTTATAGCATTGCGACGGCTATAGCACGCCAAATGAATCTTTCATCCTTTTTTATACAATCAAGGTGGCTCACCTCGATATTATTCGAAAATGTCAATAACATTGAATTTTGCAGGAAGATTCTATAGTTTTGCAATGCATTTAGCACGCTAATAGAACCTTTCCTCCTTTTTTATGCAGGAAAGTGACCTCACAGTGATATTAGCCGAAAATGTCAATGAAATTGGATTATCCAGCCAGAATCTACAGCAGTGCAATGGATATAGCACGCCAAAAGTATCTTTCCTCCTTACCTATGCAAGGAAGATAGCTCACCACGGTATAAGTCGAAAATGTAAATAAATTTGAATTTTCCAACCACATACTATATCATTGCAATGGCTATAGCACGCCAATAGAATTCATCCTCCTTTTTTATGCAAGAAAGGTGGCTCACCACGATTTACCACGATATTAGTCGAAAATGTCAGTAAAATTGAATTTTCCTGCCAGAGTCCATAGCATTGCAAAGGCTATAGCACGCGAATAGTATCTTTCCCCCCTACTTATGCAAAGATGTTAGGGCACCACGATAGTAGTCGAAAATGACAACAAAATTGTATTTTCCAGCCACAATCTATATCATTGCAATGGCTATA
>NW_016980400.1:0-857 GCF_001483705.2 Eufriesea mexicana | reverse complement strand
CCTAAACCAAACCAACAAAGCCTAACCAAGCGTAGCCTAACTCAACGTAATGTGCTGCGACCACTTTTGCTGGACTCCAGTAGGACAAGTAGAATATAGTAGAGCCTACAGTAGAGAGTAGAAATCGACCTAACATCCGCGTATAACACGAAAGTCGTACCTATCGAAAACTAACCCACATTAGCGTAACATAGCCAAACGTAGTCCAACACAAACTAACTTGCTGAGACCACCATTTCTTGCCTCCTCACAGCCAAGCAGGATATACTACAGCATACTAGATCGCAGAAATCTGCCGAATAGCATTGTATACCACAAACGTCAAAGCCGTCGTAGCCAAACTTAATCTACCCTAACCTCACCAAACGTAACCTCACAAAGCAAAACGTGCCACGCCCAATATTGCTGGCCTACAATGGGCAAGCAGAGTCTAGAAGAACAATGCAGTGCGCAGGTATTGACCGAATAGTGGTGTGTACCGTAAAAGTCAAAGGCACTCTTACCAAACCTAGTCCAACCTAGCCAAGCCAAACGGAAGGTACGCCAGCATAACGCGGCAAGGCCATATTTGCTGGCCTGCACAGAGACAAGCAGAACGTAATGGAGCACAGTAGAGCGCTGAAATCAACCGTGTATTAGTGTCCATCGCAAAAGTCCAAGCTCGCCAATCTTAACCAGGGGAAACGTAACGTAACCAAACACGCCCTAAAGTGTCAGCACGACTATTGCTGCCCTCCACAGAGCCGAGTAGAACGTATTAGGGCAATGTTGAGCGCAGCAGTCAACCGTATAGTGGTGTATAGCACAGAAGTCGAAGATAACCTTTCAGACATAACGAAACGTAACGAAGCCAAACG
>NW_016980399.1:0-1166 GCF_001483705.2 Eufriesea mexicana | reverse complement strand
CTTGACACCCCAGGTCCAAGCAGTATATAGCAGAGCACAGTAGAGAGCAGAAATACGCCGAATGGGATAGTATGGCACTGAAGTCAAAACTATCCTACCCTAACCTAAGCAAACATAATGTAATCAAACGTAATATAACCCATCCTAACGTGCCGGAATCAGTAATGCTTGCCTCTCAAGATCCAAGCAGTATAAACTAGAGCAGATTAGAGAGTAGCCATCCACCGGATGGCAGTGTAAAGCACAAAAGCCAAAGCCATCGTTATGAAGCTCATCCAAACCTAATCCAACCAACCGTAGAATAGCCGGTCGTGACGAGGCAGCAAAATTATTCCTGTTCTCCCCAGAGGCGAGCAGAACATATTAGAGTACACTAGACCGCAGAAAGCCGCCGAATACCTGTATCTAGCGCAAAATTCAAAGCTATCCTCTCCGACCCTAGCCAAACTTAACGTAACCAACCGTAACGTAACACAGCGCAACGTGCGGATACCGCTATTGCAGGCCACCGCAGATCCAAGCATGTCATATTATAGCACAATAGAGCGCAGAAATCCAGCGCATTGCTGTCTAGAGTACAAAAGATAAAAATATCATTACCTAACCCAAACAAAACCCAGCCTAGGAAACGTAACCCAACTCAACCAAACGCGCTGCGATGGCAAAGCAGTGCATGCTCGGGGAGAGTGTAGCGCAGAAATCCAAAGGATCGCAGCGTATAGCAGAAAGGTCAAAGCTATCCAAACTTAACCATTGCTCACATAACCTAACCGAACGTAGCATATCACAACCTAAACTGACGGCACCACTATTACTGGCCAAATCCGAGCCGAGCAGAACATACTGGAGCGCAGTAGATCGTAGATATCCACCGCAATGCAGTTTACAACACGAAAGTCGAAGATATCACGAACAAACGCAAACAAACCTACACCAAACCAAGCGTAACCTAACTCAACATGACGTGCCCCGACCACTATTACTTGACACCCCAGGTCCAAGCAGTATATAGCAGGGCACAGTATAGAGCAGAAATGCGCCGAATAGCATAGTATGGCACTGAAGTTAAATCTATCCTCTCCTAACCTAAGCAAACATAATGGAATGAAACGTAATATAACCCATCCTAACGTGCCGGAATCAGTAATGCTTGCCTCCCAAGTTCC
>NW_016980398.1:0-347 GCF_001483705.2 Eufriesea mexicana | reverse complement strand
TATGCAGGCATGGGTGTATCGTGGCAAGAATTTAGGAGCAAGCTTATGTCAGAAGTGGCACGTACGTTTGTAACAGCACATAGTAAAGACGATGTTGGAGACAAAGATGGAGACGAAGATGTAGACGAAGCAGGATACAAAGCTGGAGACATGGCTGGGTACGATGATGGAGGCGGACCTGAGACGAAGATGGAGACGTAGCTGGAGACGAAGCCGGAGACGAAACTGGAGACGAAGCTGGAGACGAAGCAGGAGGCAACGCTGGATACATAGCTTGAGGCGATGCTGGAAACGAAGATTTAGATGGACATGTAGGTGGATTTGTGGACGAAGTTGGAGACGAAGAT
>NW_016980397.1:0-875 GCF_001483705.2 Eufriesea mexicana | reverse complement strand
TTCGGTCGATATCTGTGAACTGCATTGCACTGTTGGCATCTGCTTGTCTCCGTGGAGGCCAAAGCTGTGACCGTGGCACGTTTCCTTCGGTTAGGCTACGCTCGGTTACTTCGGTTAGGTTTGGTTTGGCTGTGTTTGGCTATGGCGGGATTGACTTTTGTGCCATTCACTGCTATTCGGTGGATTTCTGCGCTCTGTTGTGCTCTAGTATATATTGCTTTGCTATGGGGTGCCAGCAGTTTTAGTCTGGACACGTTAGTTTGTGTTCTGTTGCGTTTGGCTATGTTACGTTTGGCTAGGTTAGGATTGGATAGCTATGACCTTTGCGCTATAAAATGCTATTAGGTAGATTACTGCGCTCTACCTTTCCCACTATACTCTGCACGACTCTCTGAAGGCCAGCAACCGTGGACGCCGCACGTTAGGTTGAGTTAGATTACGTTTAGATATGTTAGGTTACGTTGTGTCAGGTAAGGATCGCTGTGACTTTTGTGGTGCACACTGCTATTCTATGGACTTCTGCGCTGTTGACGGCGATGTCGCTCTCTGTTTGTCCCTGCTGATGCCAGGAGTAGTGCTCTCGGCACGTTTGGTTGAGCTACGTTACGTTTGCTTGTGTCAGGTTTGGTTGGGTTTGATTAGGATAGCTTTGACATTTGTGCTATACACTGCTATTCGGACAATTTTGGCGTTCTACATTACTCTGCTATACACTGCTTAGCTGCCGTGATGCTAGCAATAGCGGTTGTGGCACGTCAGGTTGCGTTCCGTAACGGCTACTTATGTCATGTTTGGTTTGTTTACGGCAGTAAAACTTTGACTTTTGTGGCGTACACTGCTATGCTGCGGATATCCGCGCTCCACATCCATCTAAT
>NW_016980396.1:0-850 GCF_001483705.2 Eufriesea mexicana | reverse complement strand
TTTTATAGGTTACGTTTGGTTATATGAAGACTTGTTAGGTTGGTAAACGATGGTATGAACTTTTGTGCTACGCACTGCCACACTGTGTATTCTGCTCTCTACTGTGCTCTAATATTTTCTGCTTTGCTCTGGGGAGGTGAGTAATAGTAGCCTAGGCACGTTATGTTGGGTTAAGTTACGCCCGGTTATGCCTTCTTTGGTTATGTTCGGATATGGTAGCATTGACTTTAGTGCTATGCACTGCTATTCGTATGATTCCTGCGCTCTACTGTGATCTAACATTCTCTGCATTGCTCCGTGGAATCCATAGATATAGTGCGCGGCGCGTTTGGTTGAGATAGGTTACGTATAGTTATGTTACGTTTAGTTAGGTTGGGACAGGATATCTTTGACTTTGGTGCTATATACTGCTATTCGTTGTATTTGCGCGCTCCTCGTTGCTTTACTGTAACTTACTCGACTATGGGGATGGCAGCGATTGCGGTAGTGACCCGATAGGTTGAGTTACGTTACGTTCGGTTGTGTTACGTTCGGCTGTTGTTAGGAGGTGACAGCTCTGACTTTTGTGCTATACACTGGAATTCGACGTATTTCAGCGCTTTACATTGCTGTAGTATGTTCAGCTTGTCGCTGGGAAGCCCAGCAATAGTGTTGTCGGCACGTTATGTTGAGTTATGTTACGTTCGGTTGGGTTATGGTAGTTTCGGTTATGTTTGGATAGCTCCGACTTTCGTGGTATACACTACTATTCTGCGGATTTATGCGCTCTACTGTGCTCCACCATAACCTGCTCGGGTCTGGAGAGGCCAGAAATTGTCGTGGTGCGATATGTCGAGTTATGTCACGTTCG
>NW_016980395.1:354-581 GCF_001483705.2 Eufriesea mexicana | reverse complement strand
TGTTCTCTGGTAAGTAGATGGCTATACTTACCACTGGACTGTATTCGTTAGATGATCTATTCATCAAGCTATAACAGGCAATAGATTCTGAATGGACCTGTTCTCTGGTAAGTACATGGCGATACTTACCACTGGACTGTAGGCGTTAGATGATCCATTCACCAAGCTATAACAGGCAATAGATTCTGAATGGATCTGTTCTCTGGTAAGTAGATGGCTATACTTAC
>NW_016980395.1:0-207 GCF_001483705.2 Eufriesea mexicana | reverse complement strand
ATGGATCTGTTCTCTGGTAAGTAGATGGCTATACTTACCACTGGACCGTAGGCGTTGGATGATATATTCACCAAGCTGTAACAGGCTATAGATTCCGTATGGATCTGTTCTCTGGTAAGTAGATGGCTATACTTACCACTGGATTGTAGGCGTTGGATGATATATTCACCAAGCTATAACAGGCTATAGATTCTGAATGGGTCTGTT
>NW_016980394.1:390-610 GCF_001483705.2 Eufriesea mexicana | reverse complement strand
ACGAGCTGTGGGCCTCGCGCGAGGAGGTGTGCCGTGCGGTCGTCAGGATGGTGCGAGGAGCACCGCCCCGGACCAGACGGCATCCCAGGCCGAGCATTTGCACTGGCCCTGGAAGCGTGGGGCGACAGTGTGCGACGGCTGTTCGACAGCTGCCACAGGACCGGTCGCTTCCCGGCATGTTGGAAGAGAGCGAGGGTCGTGCTGATCCCGAAACTAGGGA
>NW_016980394.1:0-296 GCF_001483705.2 Eufriesea mexicana | reverse complement strand
ACGTGGGTCCCGATCTCAGCGTCAGCCAGTTCGGATTCCGGCATGGTCGGTCGACGATCGACGCGATCAAGCGCGTTCGTACCCTGTCGGAGGCTGCCGTCGACCGTGGCGGAGTGGTGCTGGCGGTCGGTGTGGATATCGCCAACGCCTTCAACACCCTGCCCTGGGCCGCCGTCCGGTGTGCCCTGTTGTACCACAGTGTTCCCCAATACATGATGGCGGTGATCGGCGATTATTTGGCGGAGCGCTCGATCGAGTATCCCGGACGATACTCGACCGTCGTGCGTGCGACGAAC
>NW_016980393.1:0-1967 GCF_001483705.2 Eufriesea mexicana | reverse complement strand
AATGTCAATAAAATTGTATTATCCAGCAAGATTCTATAGGATTGCATTGACTATAGTACGCCAATAGAATCTTTCCTCCTTATTTATGCAAGAAAGCTAACTCACAAGGATATTAGTGGAAAAGGGCATTAAAGTTGAATTTTCTGGACAGATTCTATAGCATTGCAATGGCTATAGCACGCCTGTAGAATCTTTCCTGTTTATATATGCAAGAAAGTTAGGTCACAGCGATATAAGACGAAAATGTTGATAAATTTGTGTTTTCCAGCCTGGTTCTATAGCATTGCAATAGCTACAGCATTCCAGTAGGATCTTTCCTCCTTATATATGCAAGAAAATTAGGTCACCAAGATATCAGACGAAAACGCCAATAAAATTGAATTTATATTTTCCAGCCAGATTCTATAGCATTGTAATGGCCATACCGCGCAAATAGGATATTTCATCCTCATTTATGCAATACAGATATTTCACAACGATATTAGTGGAAAATGTTAATAAAAATGTATTTTTCAGCCAGATTCCATTGCATTGCAATGGCTACAGTACGCCACAAGTATCTTCCCTCCTTACAAATGCACGGAAGGTAGCCCACAACGATATTAGTCGAAGACGTCAATAACATTGAATTATCCAGCCAGATTCTATAGCATTGCAATGTCTATGGCACGCCAATAGAATGTTTCATCCCTAGTTATACAAGTGGGATTGCTCACCGCGATATTAGTCGAAAATGTCTGTAAAATTACATTTTCCCACCAGACTTTGAAGCATATCAATGGCTATAGCACGCCAGTAGAATCTTTCCTCCTTATATATGCAAGAATGTTACGTCACCACGATATTAGTCGAAAACGACAATAAAATTTAATTTTCGCGACAGACTCTATAGCATTGCAACTGCTATGGCGCGCCAATAGTATATTTCATCCTTATTTATGCAATACAGATATTTGACCACGATATCAGTCGAAAATGTCAATAAAATTGAATTTTCCAGCCAGATTCTATAGTATAGCCATGGCTGTAGCACTCCAAAAGATATTTCATCGCTATTTATGCATGCGGTTTTGCTCACCACGATATTAGTCGAAAATGCCAATAAAATCGAATTTTCCTGTCAGATTCTATGGAATTGCTGTGGGTTTTGGGCGCCAATAGTATCTTTCCTTGCACGTCAGTAGAATCTTTCCTGCTTATATATGGAAGAAGGATAGGTCGCCACGATATTAGTCGAAAAGGTCATTAAAATTGAATTTTCCAGACACATTCTATAGCATTGCAATGGCTATAGCACGTCAGTAGAATCCTTCCTGCTTATATACGGAAGAAAGATAGGTCGCCACAATATTAGGCGAAAATGTCAATAAAATTGAATTTTCCAGCTAGATTCTAAAGCATTGTAATCGCCATAGCGCGCCAATAGTATATTTCATCCTTATTAATGCAATACAGATATTTCACAACGATATCAGACGAAAATGTCAATAAAGATGCATTTTCCATCCAGATTCGATAGCACTGCAATGGCTATAGCACGCCACTAGTATCTTTCCTCCATATATATCCAAGAAAGCTAGGTCACTACGATATTAGTCGAAAATGTCAATGAAAATATATTTTCCAGCAAGATTCTATAGGAGTGCATTGGCTACGGCGCGCCAATAGTATCCATTGTCCTTATATATGCAAGAAAGTTAGGGCACCACGATATTAGTCGAAAATGTCAATAAAATTGTATTTTCCAGCAAGATTCTGCAGCATTGCAACGTCTACGGCACGCCAATAGGATGTTTCGTCCTTATTTATACAAGTGGGCTTGCTCACCGCGATATTAGTCGAAAATGTCAGTTAAATTACATTTTCCCGCCAGATTATGAAGCATTTCTATGGGCATAGCACGCCAGTAGAATCTTTCCTACTTATATATGCAAGAAAGTTAGGTCACCACGATAATAGTCGGAAAC
>NW_016980392.1:0-1662 GCF_001483705.2 Eufriesea mexicana | reverse complement strand
ATTGCTCTACTACGCCCTGCTTGGCTCTGAGGACGCCAGCAATGACTGCCGTGTAACGATTGCCGTGTTATGTGGCACTCCGTTGTGCTAGGGTGGGTCAAGTTTGAACAGTATAGCGCCGACTTTTGTGCTGAACATAGATATTAGGCGGATTCCTTCCTCCTACTGTGCTCTTCTACGTTCTGCTTGGCTCTAGGGAGGCCAGCAATTGTGGTCGCGATTCGTTTTGTTGAGTTAGTCTACCTTTGGCTATGATATCAGTGTGGATTAGGTTTGTATAGCTTTGACTTTCCTGCTGTTCACTGCGATTCTATGGATTCCTGCGCTCAGCTCTCCTCTACTATATTTAGCTTGGCTCTGGCGAGGACAGCAATAGTGTTCGCGGCACGGTATGTTGTGTTTGGTTACGTTTGGTTATGTTACGACTGGTTACGTTAGGGCAAGGTAGATTTGGCTTTTGTGCCATACAATACCATTCGGTGAACTTCTGCGCTCTGCTCAGCTCCCATATTTCCTGCTCGGCTCTGCAGATGCCTGCAATAGTGGTCTCTGATTGCTGCGCTCTACTCCCCACTACTATATTCTGCTTGCCTCTGGGGACGCCAGCAATAGCGGTCGCGGCACGATAGATTGTGTTATGTTGCGTTTGGCTGTGCTAGGATTGGCTAGGTTAGGGCATGATAGCTTTGTCTTATATGCTCTACACTGCTAGACGGTGGACTATCGCGCTCTACTCTCACCTAATATGTCCTACTTCTCTCCGTGGACGCCAGAATTAGTGGCCTCGGCACGTAACGTTGAGCTACGTTACGTTTGGCTACGTTACGTTTGTCTAGGCTATGCAGGCACAGCTCTGAGTTTTGTGCTACACAATGGTATTCGGAGGATATCAGCGACCTACTGTACTCTATTATGTTCTGCTTTTCTCGGGGCATGTCAGCAACAATGGTCTCGGCACGTTAGGTTCAGCTATGTTACGTTTGGTTTGGTTAGGACAGAATAGCTTCGACTCTTGTGCTATTCACAGCTACTCGATGGGTTCTGCGCTCTACATTGCTCTACTACGCCCTGCTTGGCTCTGAGGACGCCAGCAATGTCTGCCGTGTAACGATTGCCGTGTTATGTGGCACTCCGTTGTGCTAGGGTGGGCCAAGTTTGAACAGTATAGCGCCGACTTTTGTGCTGAACATAGATATTAGGCGGATTCCTTCCTCCTACTGTGCTCTTGTACGTTCTGCTTGGCTCTAGGGAGGCCAGCAATTGTGGTCGCGATACGTTTTGTTGAGTTAGTCTACCTTTGGCTATGATATCAGTGTGGATTAGGTTTGTATAGCTTTGACTTTCCTGCTGTTCACTGCGATTCTATGGATTGCTGCGCTCAGCTCTCCTCTACTATATTTAGCTTGGCTCTGGCGAGGACAGCAATAGTGTTCGCGGCACGGTATGTTGTGTTTGGTTACGTTTGGTTATGTTACGACTGGTTACGTTAGGGCAAGGTAGATTTGGCTTTTGTGCTATACAATACCATTCGGTGGACTTCTGCGCTCTACTCAGCTCTCATATTTCCTGCTCGGCTCTGCAGATGCCTGCAATAGTGGACTCGGCACGTAAGGTGGAGTTAGGCAACGCTTTGTCGGGTTAGGTTTGGTAAGTTTATGACAG
>NW_016980391.1:0-536 GCF_001483705.2 Eufriesea mexicana | reverse complement strand
TCAATAAAATTGAATTTTCGAGGCAGATTCTATAGTATTGCAATGGCTATAGCACGCCAATAGCACCTTTCCTCCTTATTTGTACAAGAAAGCTTGCTCACCACGATATTAGTGGAAAGTGTTAACACAATTGAATTTTCCAGACAGATTCTATAGATTTGCAATTTGCAATGGCTATAGCACGCCAAGAATCCTTCCTCCTCGTTTATGCAAGAAAGATAGCTCACCACGATATTAGTCGAAAATATCAATGAAATTGAGTTTTCGAGCCAGATGCTATAGCATTGCAATGGCCATAGCACGCCAATATTATATATCCTTCATATTTATACAAGAAAGTATGCTCACCACGATATTAGCCGAAAATGTCAATAAAATTCAATTTTCCACCCAGGTTCTATAGCACTGCAATGGCTATAGCACGCTAATAGAAGCTTACATACTTATTTATCGATGAAATTTTGCTCGCCACGATATTAGTCGAGAATGTGTATAAAATTGTACATTCCAGACAGATTCTATAGCATTGCAGTGGC
>NW_016980390.1:0-1049 GCF_001483705.2 Eufriesea mexicana | reverse complement strand
TACCAATAGTGGTCGTCGTACGTTAGTTTTAGTTATGTTACGTTCGTTTAAGCTAATGTTGTACTTATTAGGATAGGATAGCCTTGACTTTCGTGCTGTACACTGCTATTCGGGAATTTGCGCGCGCTTCTGTGCTCTAGCAAGTTCTGCTTAGCTCTGGGAGGCAAACAATAGTAGTCTTGGCACGTTATGATGAGTTGGGCTACGATTGGTTATTTTAGACTAGGTCGCGATTGGTTCGGTTATAATTGACCTTTTCGTTATTGACTGCAATGCGGTTATTCTCTGCGCACTATTGTGCTCTAGTACATTCTGCTTGCCTCTGTGAAGGCCAGCAATAGTGGTCTCGTCACGTTAGGTTGAGCTAGGTTACGTTTGGGTATGTTACGTTTGGCCCGGTTAGGATAAGCTACTTCGTCTTTTGCGCCTTACACTGCTCTTCGGTTGATTTCTGTGATCTACTGTGCTCTACTGCATTCTGCTTTGCTCAGGCGGTTCCTGGAGAAGTGTTCGCGACGCGTCACGTTGACCTATGCTACGTTCGTTTGGGATAGATTGGGTCAGGACAGGTTAGGGTATCTGCAGCTATTATGCTAGCCAGCGCAATGCGGTGGATTCCTGCGCTCTGCTGCGCTCTAGCACATTCTGCTTGTCTCTGTTGAGGCCAGCAGTAGTGGTCTCGTCATGTTAGCTTGGGTTACGATACGTTTGGATATGTTACGTTTGGGTCGGTTAAGATTGTCTTCTTTGCCTTTGAGCTGTACACTGCTACTCAGTGGATGTCTGCCTTCTACTGTCCTCTAATATGCTCTGCTTGGCTATAGACGGCCAACAAGGTTGGTCCGGTCACATTATGTTTAGTTACAGTACGTTTGTGTAGGTTAAGTTTGGCCGTGTTAGGTTTGGGTATCTTCGACTTTTGTGCCATACACTGCGTTGAGGTGGATTTCTGTGCTCTACTGTACCCTAGTATATTCTGCTCTCCACTTTGTAGGCCAGCAATGGTGGCCTCGTCATGTTAGGTTGAGCTAGGCTACGTTTGGGTATGT
>NW_016980389.1:0-639 GCF_001483705.2 Eufriesea mexicana | reverse complement strand
GAAATTGTGGTCTCGGCACGTTAGAATGTTTTCCGTTACGTTTGGTTACTTAAGGTTGCGCTACGTTCGGTTAGGTTAGGGTATTTTTGTTATGCATGCCACTATCTTTTGGGCTACGCACTGCACTTCGGTGGATTTCTGCGCTCTGCATTGATCTACCACACTCTGTTCGACACCCTGGAGGCCAGAAAAAGTGGTCGCGGCACGTTACGTTTATTTAGGTTACGTCCGGTTAGGTTGGGTTTGGAGATGTTAGGCTAAAGTGTCTTCGACTTTTGTGCTGTACACTGCAGTGCGATGGATTACTGCGCTCTACTGTGTTCTGGTATGATCTGCATGGCTCTGTGGAGGCGAGCGGAAGTGGTCTAGGGAAGTTAGGCTGAGTTATGTTACGCTTGGTTGGGTTAGGTAAGTCTGGCTGAGGTTAGGGTGTCTTCGACTTTTCTGCTAAACATTGCCATTCTATGGACATCTGCGCTCTACGGTCTTCTAATATGTTATGCTTGGCGATGTGGAGGCCAGGAATAGTGGACTCGGCTCGGTAAGTTTAGTTAGTCAATATTTGGTTAGGTAAGGATATGCCAGCTAAAGTTAGGGTTTCTTTGCCTTTTGTGCTGTACGCTGCTATTCGGTGGATTT
>NW_016980388.1:0-748 GCF_001483705.2 Eufriesea mexicana | reverse complement strand
AGAAATATTAGAGTCTGTTGAAATGTAGTGTATTAGCGTTGCGTCAGTAGAGTATAAATTTTACTATACCGATCCGAAACCCTTTTTGAAAGACACGCAATATAATAAAGTGTGTGTAGCTTCACTTTAACATCTTTCGCTCCAAGTTAGATTAGGGTATCTTTGATACAGATAGCGCCAGCAGGCTGCGCCACTAGGGCGTATGTCGGGTCTCGATGTGTAGCCACCTCCACGTGGTGAGACTTGGTAATTGGTATCGTTTCCCAAAGAATAATCTTTGGGTTACGATACCAAGCTAAGAGCTACGCACAAAATTTAAGATATGTCTTATCTCTTGTAAATTTTCAATGTTTTCTTTGAACTTTGAAAATAATTATGTTTTCTTTGAACTTTGAAAATAATGAGTGGGCTATATCACTAATAATTAACTAATTAGGGACAAATTTATATCCAAAATAGAGGAAAATTTATATACAAGTTATATTGGAAAGGTCTTGAAGTATCTGCCTTTACTGCCCAGTTATAAAAATTCGTAGCTTAATCACAGAAATTGAGTAATTTGTTGATTTTTCTCTAAGTGATGAACAAAAAATTGCAAAAAAACGCGGGAAGCATTGTTATGCTCATAGAAGTGTGCCTGCACCGTGCAAAGGAATATACGTCTTTGTATTAACATAACCAACCTATTGTTTTTCTACCTTTTATTAGTGATAGCAGAGCCTGGTTGTAAAAATATTTCTATTGCAAT
>NW_016980387.1:0-997 GCF_001483705.2 Eufriesea mexicana | reverse complement strand
CTACTGTGCTCCAGTATATTCTGCTTTGCTCTGGAGATGTCAGCAATATTGTTCTAGGCACGTTAGGTCGAGCTATGTTACGTTCGGTTAGGTTAGGCTGGTGTAGCTTCGACTTTTATGCTGGTACTGCCTTTGGAGGATTTCAGCGCTCTAATCTGAACTAATGCTACCTGCTTTGTTCCGCGAATTCCAGAAACAGTGGCCGTCGCGCGATAAGTTGAGATAGGATGCGTTTGGTTAGGTTAGGTTAGGGTATCCTTGGTTAGAATGGCTACGACTTTTGTGTCGTACACTACCATTCGGCGGATGCCTGCGCTCTGCTGTGCTCTAATGCGTTCTGCTTGGCTCTGCGGAGGCCAGCAATAGTGGTCCCGGCGCGTGGGGCTGAGTTGGGATACGTTATGTTGGATTATGTTGGTTTTGGTTAGGTATGGGCTGTTTTGACTTTCGATGCATGCACTGCTATTCGGAGGATTTCTGCGCACTCCTGTGCTCTAACATGTTCTGCTTGGCTACGGGGAGTGCAGAAGTATTGGTCTCGGCACGCTTCTCCGTGTTATATTGCGTTTGGCTATGTTACGTTTTATTAAGGTAGGATAAGGTAGCTTATACTTTTGTGCTATACCGCTGTTCGGTGGATTTCTGTGCCCCTCTGCGCACTAATATGTCCTGCTTGGCTCTGGGCAGGCCATTAATGGAAGTCTCGGCTCGTCAGGTGTAGATATTCTACGTTCGTTTAGGATAGGTTCTGTCTGGTTAGGTTACGATATCCACTACTTTTCTGCTTTACACTTCAATGAGGCGGAATTCTGCGTTCTACCGTGCTCTATTATATCCTGCTTGGCCATGTGGTGGTCAGCTGTAGTGGCGTTGGCACGTCAGTTCGAGTTAGGTTGCGTATGGTTATGTTACGTTTGGCTAGGTTTGGACAGTGTAACCTTGGCTATTGCGCTATACACTACTATACCGTGGACTTCTGCGCTCATGTTTGGTCTAC
>NW_016980386.1:0-265 GCF_001483705.2 Eufriesea mexicana | reverse complement strand
GCCAATAGTGTCCCTGCACCTTATCTAATCAAGAAAGCTAGCTGACCACGATATTAGCCGAAATTGTCAATAAAATTGAATTTTCCAGCCTGATTCTATATCATTGCAATGGCTATAGCACGACAATAGAATTTTTCCTCCTTATTTATGCAAGAGGATTAGCTCACTTCGATATTAGTCGAAAATGTAAATAAAATTGAACTTTTCAGCCAGATTCTATAGCATTGCAATGGCAATAGTAGGCGAATAGTATTCTTCCTCCTTA
>NW_016980385.1:0-602 GCF_001483705.2 Eufriesea mexicana | reverse complement strand
TATGCAAGAAAGTTAACTCACCACGATATTAGACGAAAATGTCAATAAAATTGAATTCTTCAGACAGATTCTATAGCATCGGAATGACTATAGCGTTCCAGGAGCATCTTTCCTCCTTATATATCCAAGAAAGATAGGTCACCACAAAAATAGTCGAAAATGACAATAAAATTGCGTTTTCCAGCCAGGTTCCATAGGATTGCAGTGACGACAGTACGCCAGTGGAACCTTTCTTCCTTCCTTCTATATGCAAGGAAGGTAGGTCACCACGATAGCAGTCGATAATGTCAATAAAATTGAATTTTCGAGCCAGATACTACAGCATTTCCATTGCTATAGCACACCAATAGTATATTTCACACTTATTTATGCAAGAAAGTTAGTTCACAACGATATCAGTCGAAAATGTCCATAAAGTCGAGTTTTCCATCCAGATTATGTTGCATTGCAATGGATATAGCGCGCCAACAGAATGTTTCAGCCTTATTTATGCAAGAAAGATATTACACCACGATATTTGTCGATAATGTCAATAAAACTGTGTTTTCCAGGCAGATTCTATAGCATTGCGATGGTTATTACACGCCAATAGAATCTTTCCT
>NW_016980384.1:0-528 GCF_001483705.2 Eufriesea mexicana | reverse complement strand
CTCTCCGAACCTAACCAAACGTAACGTAACCAAACGTAACCTAATTCCTCCTAACGTTCCGAACCATTTATTGCTACCCTCCTCAGAGCCAAGCAGAGCATATTAGAAGAGGGCTAGCGCTGAGGTCCATAGAATCGCAGTGTACGGCGGAATAGTCGAAACTACCCTATCCTAACACAGCCAAATGTAACATAGCCGAACGTAGCACAGCACAACCTAACGCGCCGAGCCAACACTTGCTTGCCTCCGCAGAGTCAAGCAGAATTTACTAGAGCTCAGTTGGGGGCTGTCATCCAACGCATTGAAGTGTGTAGCACAAAAGTCAAAGATATCCTAACCTAACCTCTCCTAACCTAACCAAACGAAACTTAGAGTAAATAAATGTAACGAGCCGAGACCTCTATTGCTGGCATCCACAGAGCCAACCAGAAAAAGTCAGAGCACAGAAATCCACCGAGTAGCAGCGTATAGCACAAAAGTCAGACACATCCAAACCAAACGTAACCTAACCTATCTTAACCAAACGTA
>NW_016980383.1:374-610 GCF_001483705.2 Eufriesea mexicana | reverse complement strand
ATAGCTCACCACGATACCAGTAGAAAATGACAATAAAATTGAACTTTCCATCCAGATTCTGTACCATTGCAATGGCAATGGCACGCCAATAGAATCATTGCCGCTTATTTATGCAAGAAAGTTTGGTCACCGCGATAATAGTCGAAAATGTCAAGAAAATTGAATTTTCCAGCCAGATTCTTTGGCATTGCAATGGCAATAGCACGCCAATAGAATCTCTCCCTCTTATTTACGCA
>NW_016980383.1:0-231 GCF_001483705.2 Eufriesea mexicana | reverse complement strand
AATGTCAATAAAATTGAACTTTCCTGCCAGATTCTATAGCATTGCAATGGCAATAGCACGCCAAAAGGACCTTTCCTCCATACTTATGCATGGAAGCTAGCTCTCCACGATATTAGTCGAAAATGTCAATAAAAATGAATTTACCAGTCAGATTCTGCAGCATTACAGTGGCTATAGCACTCCGAACGGGTCTTTCCTGCTTACCTATGCAAGGAAGCTAGCTCACCACGA
>NW_016980382.1:0-1154 GCF_001483705.2 Eufriesea mexicana | reverse complement strand
CGGATCTCTCTTTTGTAATTCTGGAGTGGCGATAGAATCTACATCATCATTGAACACTTTTTCTGAACGGCTACGTTGCTCCGTTGATGGTTGTACTAAGTACTGTATTGTCAATTGCAAATATCTGTAGCCATGACCGTACTATACATTAATTACCTAGCATTGATGTAAAATTTGAATTATCAGTGAACTAATTAGTCCAAAGGCCAATGTACTGTTGTGATGACTGAACACAGTACTGTTATGTCAATCGCAAATATCTCGTACTATAACGGATCTGTTCTCTGACATTGTAGAATTTCTAGATAATATACATCATCATTGAACAGGTTAATAGAACGGCTACAGTGTTCCACTGATGAATGTACTAGGTATCGTACTGAAAACTGTAAATATCTGCAGCCATAGCCGTATTATGCGTTGACTATACTAGGATTGCATTTATATTTGTATTATCTGCGAACAAACTAGTCCAACGGCTCAAGTACTGTGATGAAGGCTGTACTCAGTACTGTTTCGTCAATTGCTAATGTCTCGAACGGTAATACGCCAGAACTTCGTCATTCTAGATTTGCAATTGAACTTAAATTATCACTGAGCAGCTTAGTGCCACGGCTACATTGCACTATCGGTAGACGTAGCTGCTATTATAATGGGAATAGTACATATCTCTATCCATAACTGATGTATACAATGATCATACTAGAACTACGATGAAATCTAAATCATTACTAAATAGATTAATCCAGCGGCTGCTAGACTGTGATGATGGCTGTACTCAGAACTGTTATATCTATCCTTAATATCTCGAACTATAACCGATAAGTATTTTATCTTCCAAGAATTGCTATGGAATCTACATTATTGGACAGGTTAATTCAAGGGTGACAGAGATCCGTAAACGAATGTACTATGTACCGTACTGTCAAATGTAAACATTTCGAGCCATAACTGTACTACACATTGATTGTTCGGGAATTGCTGTTAAACATAAGTTATCAGTGACCTAGTTACTCCAACGGCCAAGGAATTGTGATGGCGTCAATTTTCATTCCTCCAACGGCTGCTATACTGCTTCGGTGGTTGTACTCAGTGCTGTTGAGTCAATTGTTAATGTCTCGAGCTGTTACGGATATTTCTTTTGTCATTGTAGA
>NW_016980381.1:0-716 GCF_001483705.2 Eufriesea mexicana | reverse complement strand
CCGCGGTCGCTGCTCCTTGCCTCCCCAGAGCAAGGAAGAATGTAGTACAGCACAGTAGATCACGGAGATACGCCGATAAGTTGTGTGAAGCCTTAAGTCAATGTGGCCTATCCTAACCTTGCCAAACGTACCCAAATCTATCCTAGCTCAACCTAACATGACGAGACCAATATTACTGGCATCCTCAGAGGCAAGCAGAATATACTGCAGCACACCAGAACGCAGAAATCCTCCGTATTGCAACATAGTGCACAAAGGCCGTAGATATCCTTACCTAACCTTCCTAATCTAACCTGACTAGACGAAACATTACCAAACCTAACGTGCCGAGACCACTATTACTGGCCACCACAGTGCCAAGCAGAGCCTATTATAGCACACTAGAGCACAGTAATCCCCGAAATAGAAGTGCATATCAGAAGAGTCAAAGCATCCACCCCTAACCTAGCCAAACATAATATATCCAAGCGAAGCCTAACTCTCTTGACATGTCGCGACAAATATTCCTGGCCCACACAGATACAAGCAGACTGTACTAGAGAACCCTAGTGCGCTGAAACCCACTGCATTGCAGTGAATTGCACAAGAGCCATAGATATCATGACCTAACCTGTCCCAACGTAACCTAACCAAACGTAACCTAACGCATACTGACGTGCCGCGACCGTCACTCCTCGCATCCGCAGAGTCGAGCAGCGTTAAGCACAGCAATGTAG
>NW_016980380.1:0-742 GCF_001483705.2 Eufriesea mexicana | reverse complement strand
TCGGTGGACTTCTGCGCCATACGTTGCTCTTCTATACTCTGCTCGACTAATGGCATGCCAGTGTTAGTGGTCTCGGACAGTTCGTTGAGTATGCTTCGTTTGGCTACGGTTCGTTGGCTTGTGTTAGGCTCGGGCAGGTTAGACTTTCGTGGTATACACTGATATTCGGTGGACTTCTGCGCTCTACTGTCTCTAGTCTATGCTGCTTGGCCGTGGGTAGTCCAGCAACAGTGGTCGCGGGGCGTTATATTCTGTTACGCTATGTTTGGTTGTGTGGTGTTGGTTTTGGTTAGGTTTATGTATTCTAGGCTCCTCTGATGTACACAGCGATTCTGTGGATTTCTGCGTTCGACTATCCACTAATATGTCCCACTTGGCTATGTGGATGCCTGCAATACTGTTCGTGGCACGATAGTTTGAGTTACGTTACGTTTGGTTAGGTTAGGTTAGGATATGTTTGGCTGGGATGGCATTGACTCTTGTGATACACACTGCTATTCTGTGGATTTCCGCGTTGTACTGTGGTCTAGTATCTTCTGCATGTCACTGGGGTGATCACCAATAGAGGTCTTTGATCACCAATAGAGGTCTTGTCTCGTTACGTCTAGCTGTTCTGCGTTTGGTTAGGTTATGTTAGGCCAGGTTTTGCTCGAATACCCTTGTCTTTTGCGCTATACAAAGCTATATGGTGGCTTTCTGCACTCTGTGTGCTCTGGCATATTCTGCCGGGCTCCGGGAGGCC
>NW_016980379.1:0-282 GCF_001483705.2 Eufriesea mexicana | reverse complement strand
CATGCTAGAGCGCAGTAAAGCGCAGGAGTCCACCGAGCACCAGTTTATACCACGATAGTCAAAACAATCCGATCCTAACTCGAACTATTATAATCTAACCAAATGTAACATATCTCGATCTAGGGTGACACGCACGCTGTTGCTGGTCTCCCCGGAGACGAGCAGAGCATAGCAGAGCAATGAAGGTCGCAGAAATCAGCGGAATATCCGTACAGCACTGATGTCAAAGCTATCCTATCCTAACTTAACCAAACGTAACGTAACCAAACGCAACGTATCTCA
>NW_016980378.1:0-655 GCF_001483705.2 Eufriesea mexicana | reverse complement strand
ATGTGTCAAAGATGTCGAAACCTAACCAAACTAACTTGACCTAACCTAACGTGGTGGAACTCAGCATAACGTGCAGCGACCACTATAGCTGGCCCTCCAGGGCATAGCAGAGAGTAGAGCATATTAGAGTGCAGGAATCCACCGAACAAGTGTGTAAAGCACGAAAGTCAAAGTTACACTAACCAGGCTTATCCCAACCTATCACAACCAATCGTAAACTAACACAAACTAACGTGCCGCGAAAACGGTTGCTGGCTTTCGGAGAGTCGAGCAGGGTATAGTAAAGCAATGTGGATCGTAGGAATCCACCGAATAGCTGTGTATACCACAAAGGGCAATGCTATCCTCTCCTAACCTATTCAGGCGTAACATAGCAAACGAGACTGCTCACCTTATTGCACCACCACCACTATTGCTGGCATCCCCAGAGTCGAAGAGATTACAGTAGAGCCCAGTAGAGCGCAGATATCCACCTAAGAGCAGTATATACCACGAAAGTCAAAGTTACCCGGACATAACCCTAGCTACCATAACCCAACCGAGCGTAACATAACTCAACATAACTTGCCGAGACCACAATTACTGGGTTTCTCAGTGCCAAGCTGATCACACTGGAGCACTGTAGAGCGCTGAAATCCCCCGAATAGCAGTAGGG
>NW_016980377.1:2947-5083 GCF_001483705.2 Eufriesea mexicana | reverse complement strand
AGTTTTGACTATTGTGCTATACACTGCGATACGTTTAGTTCCTACGCTCTACTGTGCTCTAGTTCGTGCTGCTTGGCGCTCCGGAGGCCGGCAATGGTGGTCTCGGCACGCTACTCCTAGTTAGGTTTCGCTTGGCGTGGCTAGGTTCGAATAAGTTTCGCTACGATGGCTTTGACTCTTGTGCTACACACTGCTATTCTGTGGTTCTCTACGCTCTGCTGTGGCCTAATATTCGCTGCTATGATCTGGGCATGCTTGAAATAGTGGCCACGGAGCGATAGGTTCTGTTAGGTTACGTTTGGTTAGTTTAGGTTACGATACGTTTGGTTAGGATGGCTCTGACTTCTGTGTTATGCAATGATATTCGGTGGATTTCTGCGCTCTACTGTGCCCTAATATGTTCTGCTAGGCTCTTGGTTGGCCATCAATAGAGATCATGACTCGTTTCGTTTAGTTACTCTACGTCCAGTCAGGATTTGTTAGGTCAGGTTAGATTAGGATGACTTTGACTTTGGTGCTATGCACTGCTATTTGGTGGCTTCCTGCGCTCTACTCTGCTCTAATATGCTCTGAATTGCACTGGAGTGGCCAGAAATGGTGGCCGCGGCTTGTTAGGCTGAGTTAGATTACGCTTGTATAGTCCATGTTAACATGGGTACGGTTTGAATAGCTTTGACTTTTGCGCTACATACTTCTATTCGGAGGATTCCTGCGCACTCCTGCGCTCTAATATGCTCCGCTTGGCGATCGGGAGGCAAGAAATAGTGCCCTCGGCACGACTGGTTGTGCTATGTGACGTCTGGTTAGGTTAGGATAGGGTTGCTTTGACTTTTACGTTATACACCGCTATTTGGTTGATTTTGTCGCTCTACATTGCTCTAATATACGCTGCGTCCCTCTCTGGAAACCAGAAATATTATTCGCGGCACGTTCTGTTTAGTTAGGTTGGGCTTGGCTTGGCTAGGTTTGGACAGGTTAGGTTAGGATATCTTTGGCTTTTGTGCTACACGCTTCAATGCGGTGGATTATTGTGCTCTACATTGCTGTACTATACTCTGCCCGACCCACTGGAGGCCAGCAGTAGTGTCCGCCGCACGTTGGTTAGAGATAGATTACTTTTGGCTGGGTTAGGTTGCGTTGTGTTAGGTTAGGACAGCTTCGACTCTTGTGCTACGCACTGCTATACTATGGAGCTCTGCGCTACTCTGTGCGCTATCACACTCTGCTTGTCTATGTGGACCCCGGTAATAGTGGTCTCGGCACGTTTGGTTGACTTAAGCTACGACGATTAATGTCACGATTGGTTAGGTTAGGCTAGAATAGCTTTCACTTTTGTGCTATATACTGTTTTTCGGTGTATTTCTACGCTCTACTCCGATCTAGTATGCTCTGCTTTGCTCTGCGACGCAAGAAATAGTTGTCGCGACACGTTAGGTTGTGTTAGATTACATTAGGTTTGGTTAGGTTTAGTTGGGGTAGGCAAGGATATCCCTGACTTTTGTGCCCAACACTGCCATTCAGCGGACTTCTGGGCCATACTGTGATCTACTATGCTCTGCTCCACCCTGTGGAGGGCAGTAACATTGGTCTCGGCACATAAGGCTGAGATATGCTACGTTTGGTTTCATTACGTTTGGGCAGGTTAGGATACGTCAACTTTGACCTTTGCGCCATACACTGCTACTCGGCGGATTTCTGCGCTCCACATTGCTCTACTAAGCTCTGCTCGACTCTGAGGTGGCCAGCAATAGTGGTCGCGACCCGTTAGGTTGCGTTAGGTTACGTTTGGCTAGGCTAGGTTGAGTTATGTTTGGTTATGATTCCTTCGACTTTTGCGGCACACACTTTTGTGCCGCACATTGTTGGATTTCTGCGCTCTGCCATGCTGTAGCTTATCCTACTTGGCTCTGGGGAATTCATCAAGAGTGGTCCCGGCACGTTGATTTTATTTAGGCTACGTTTGGTTACGTTACGTTTGGTAAGGGTAGGAGAGGATATCATTGACTTTTGCGCCATACACTGCTATTCGGTGAACTTCTGCGCTATTCTGTGCTCTAATATGTCCTGCTTGTCCCTGGGGCGTCCAGCAGTAGCAGTCGCGGCTCGTTATGCTGAGCTATGCTCCGCTTGGTTAGG
>NW_016980377.1:0-204 GCF_001483705.2 Eufriesea mexicana | reverse complement strand
GTGGCTGCGGCACGTTATGTTGAGCTACGCTATGTTCGGATAGGCTCTGTTAGTTTGGGAATGGATCTTGTAACTTAGGCTTTTCTGACGTACACGTCGATTCGATGGATTTCTAAGCACTATTATATACTAATATGTTCTGCTTCGCTCTGGGGAGGGGAGCAATCGTTGTCGCGGCACTTCAGGTTGTGATATGTTACGCTT
>NW_016980376.1:0-537 GCF_001483705.2 Eufriesea mexicana | reverse complement strand
CCTTCCATACATCGATCCATACATACATACATATATCCATACAAACGTCCATACATACATCCAAGCATACAGCCATCCATCCATACAGAGATCCATCCATACATACACCCAACCGTACTTCCATCCTTCGATACACGCACACACTCATACGTCCGCCTAACCATACATCCAACGATCCATACAGCCATACATACATACATCCATACACCCATACATAATTCCGTACATACACCCATACATCCTTACTCCCACACATCCGTCCATCCATACAAACACCCATCCATACATCCATACATCCACACATCAATACATCCATAAAACCGTCCAACCATACAACCGTCCATACATACATACATCCATACGTACATACATACGTCCATACATCCATCCATACACCCATCCATCGATCCATGCATCCGTTCACACAACCATCCTTCCATCAATCCATACATCCACACATCCATTCATCCATAGATCCTATCATCCGTACTTCCAACCGTCGATGCATCCATCCATCCATACATCCATACATACATC
>NW_016980375.1:0-902 GCF_001483705.2 Eufriesea mexicana | reverse complement strand
GACTCTGGGGAGGCCAGCAGTGGCAGTCACGTGCCGTTTGGTTTGTTTAAGTTAGATCAGGTAGGGTTTGGATAACTTAGACTTTCGTTCTGTTTACTGCAGTGCGGCCGCTTCCTGCTCTCTATATTTGTCTAATACGATCTGCTGGGCTCTCGGGAGGCCAGCAATATTGGTCTTGGCACGTTAGGTAGTGTCATGTTACGTTTGGTTACATTACCTTTGGTTAGGATAGGGCAGGATGGCTTTGCATTTTGTGCTGTACGCTGCTGTTCCGTGGTTTTCTGCGCTCCACTGAGCTCTAATATGTTCTGCTTGGCTCTGGGTACGCCAGCAATAGTGGCCTCGCCACGTTAGATTTGATACGGTTACGTTTGGTTATGTTACGTTTGGCTATGTTAGGATAGAGTACCTTTGGCTATTGCGTAATACACTGCTATTCTATGGATTTTTGCGCTCTGCTACCCTCAAACTTCAAATGTGTTCTGCATGGCTCTGTTGAGGGCAGCAATAGACTTCTCAGCACGTTATGTTGAGTTATGTTATGTATGGTTACGTTACGTTTGGCTAGGTTAAGTGAAGATAGCTTTGACTTTTGTGCTATACACTGCTAATACGTGGACTTCTGTGATCTGCTGTGCTGTAGTATATCCTGCTAGGCTCTGGTGAAGCAAGCAATTGTGGTATCGGTACGTCGGGCTGCGTCATGTTACGTTTGGTTAGGTTACGTTTTGGCACGTTCGGTAAGGATGGAGGTGACTTTCGTGCTACACACTGATATACGGTAGATTTCTGCCCTCTACTATTCACTAGTATATTCTGCTTGACTCTGTGGATGCCACCAACTGTGGTCTCTTCACGTTAGCTTGATCTATGTTGCGCTTGGTTACGATGGGTTTGATTAC
>NW_016980374.1:0-646 GCF_001483705.2 Eufriesea mexicana | reverse complement strand
TAGTGGTCTCGGTACAGTTGCTTTGTGCTGTGTTATGTTCTGTTAGGGTATGTTAGTCTATGTAAGGTTTGGATTACATAGGCTTTTGATGCATAAACTGCTGTTCGGTGTAATTATGCGCGACACATTGCCCTAATACTTTCTTCATGGCACTGCGGAGGGCAGTAGTAGAGGTCTCGGCGGTTTAGGATAAGATATGTTACGTTTGGATAAGTTGGGAAGGGATAACTTTGACGTTTGTGCAATACTCAGCTATCCGGACGATTTCAGCGTACTGCATTGCTCTGCAATGCTCTGCTTGGCTCTGTGCTGGCCAGCAATAGTGATCACGTTAGGTTGAGTCGTTAGGTTGAGTTATGCTACGTTTGGTTGGGTTACGTTAGTTTGGGTTACATATGGATAGCTTCGACATACGTAGTATACACTGTTGTACGGTGGATTTCCGCGATCAGCTGTACTAAAGAGTGTTCTGCTTGGCCCTGGGGAGGCTAGCTGTAGTGGTCTCGGCACGTTAGTCTGAGTAAGGACACGTTTGGTTATGTTACGTTTCTATAGGTTAGAATAGGACAGCTTAGGCATATGCGCCATACATTGCTCTTCGGTAGATTCGTGCACTCTACATTCCTCCACTATAATCTTCTCGACT
>NW_016980373.1:0-285 GCF_001483705.2 Eufriesea mexicana | reverse complement strand
CTTGGTGAATAGATCGCCAAACGCCTTCAATCCAATGGCAAGTACTGCCATCTTCTTGCCTGGAAATACGTCTATTCAATATCTATAATCTGTTATAGCTTGGTGAATAGATCGCCCAACGCCTACAATCCAATGGCAAGTTCAGCCATATCCTTGCCAGAGAATATATCTATTCAAAGTCAATAATATGTTATAGCATGGTTAATAGGTCGCCTAGCGTCTTCAACCATTGTCAAGGACAGCCATCTACTTGCCAGAGAATAGGCTTTTCAAAATCTATAACCT
>NW_016980372.1:0-1025 GCF_001483705.2 Eufriesea mexicana | reverse complement strand
AACCAAACGTGCCATACTTCTATTGCTCGGATCCCCAGAGTCGAGCGGAGAACAGCAGAGCAACGTAGAGCGTATAAATCCTCCGAATAGCGGAGTATAGCACAAAGTCCGAAGCCACCATGTATCCGAAACTAACAAATCGTAACATCACTAAATGCATCCTAGCACATCCTATCGAGTGATGAACACTAATCGCCGCCACCCCAGAGTGGAGCAGAGTATAGTAAAGCACAGTGGAGCGCAGGAGGCCACCAAATAAACGCGTATAACGCAAAAGTCAAAGCCATCCTAACCAAACGTAAACTAACCTGACCAAACCAAGCGTTACCTAACACAACCTATGTGCGGTGATCACTACTACTGGCCACCCGAGATTCGAACAGATTACAGTAGTGCAATGTAGAGCACAGGAATCGACCGAATATCCGTGTATAGCAGAAATGTCAATGCTATCATATCCTAGCCTAACCAAACGTAACGTAGCCAACCGTAGCCTAACTGAAAGTAACGTGACGAGACTACGATTGATGGCCTACCCGGAGCCAGTCTGAGCATGCTAGAGCACTGCAGAGTGCTGAGATCCACCGAATAGCAGTATATGGCACAGAAGTCAAAGCTACCCTATCCAAACCAACCAAACCTTACGTAACCAGACGCAACATAAGTCAGCCTAGCTTGTCGACGGCACTACTGCTGGCGTCACCATGGTCAAGCAGAATATACCAGGGCACAGTAGAGCGTAGTATCCCACCGAATAGCAGTGTATAGCACAAAGGCCAAGGAAATCCTAACCAATCTAAACCTGCCCTAATCAAGCAAAGCGTAACGTAACTCCACCAAGCGTGCCATCGCCGATATTACTGGCCTCGCTGGGCGAAGCAGAACACAATAGAGCACAGTACAGTTCAGAAATCAAACGTATAGCGGTGCATAGCACAAAAGACAAAGCTATCCTATCCTATCCTGACCAAACGTAACTTAAGCGAACGTAACATATCCCATCCTGACGTGCCGAGACCACTATT
>NW_016980371.1:0-478 GCF_001483705.2 Eufriesea mexicana | reverse complement strand
CATGCAGCCAAGCAAAATATAGTAGAGCCCCGCAGAGCGCAGAAATCCACCGATTAGCAGTATGTAACACGAAGGTCAAAGCTATCCTGCCGTAACCTGGCCAAACGTTATGTAACCGAACATAACTTAACACAGCCTAACGTGCCAGGACCACAATTGCTGGCCTCCGCAGATTCAAGCATGGCGTGTTAGGGCAACGTAATCTGCAGAAATTCACCGAAAAGGAGTGCATAGTACGAAAGTCAAAGGTATCCTACACTAACGTCAACAATTTTCACATCACCAAAGGTAAATTATCGCAACCCCACTCGCAGAGACCTCTGCTGTTGGCCTCCCCAGGGCCAAGCAGGATGTAGTAGAGGAAAATAAAGGTCAGGACTAAGCCGAATAACATTGTCGAGCACGAAAATCACAGCGCACCTACCGAAACTTACATAACAAAGCCAAACCAAACGAAACATAAAGCAACCTAACGTGC
>NW_016980370.1:0-565 GCF_001483705.2 Eufriesea mexicana | reverse complement strand
CGACCCATGGGCTGTGATAGTTTACGTTTGCTTAGGTTAGGTTAGGGTAGGTTTGCCTGGGTGACTTTGACTTTTACGCTATACACTCCTATTCGTAGGATTTCTGCGCTTTATTCTGATCTATTATTCTCTGCTATGCGCTGAGGGGGCCAGAAGTAGTGGCCACTGCGCGATATTTTCTGTTAGGTTACATTTGTTTAGGATAGGCTCGCTTGGGTTAGTTTGGGATATCTTCGTCTCTTGCGCTATACACTGCCAATAGATGGTCTTTTGCGCTCTGCTCTCCTCTAATGTGTTCTAGTTGGTCCTGGGGAGGTCAGGTTGATCTACGATACGTTTGGTTACATTTCCTTTGGTAAGGCCAGGATATGTTAGCTTTGCCTTTCGTGCTATACTCTTCTATATGATTGACTTGTGCGCTCTACTGTGCTCTGATGTGTCCTGATTCGCTCGTGGAAGGCCAGCAATTGTGGTCTCTGCAAGTTTGATTGTGTCTGGTTATGCTTGGTTCGGCTAAGTTTGGTTAGGTTTGGTTAGGATAGTTTCGACTTTTGTGTTATGCGCT
>NW_016980369.1:348-612 GCF_001483705.2 Eufriesea mexicana | reverse complement strand
ACAGATTTTGAATAGGCCTATTCTCTGGCAAGTAGGTGGCAGTACTTGAGATTGGATTGAATGCAATAGGCGATCTAATCACCAAGTTATAACAGATTATATATTTTGTATAAACTTATTCCCTGGCAAGTATCTGGCTGTACCTGCCAATGGATTGAAGGCGTTAGGCGATCTATTCACCATGCTAAAGCAGGATATAGATTTTGAATAGACCTATTCTCTGGCAAGTAGATGGCTGTGCTTGCCATTGGATTGAAGGCGTTA
>NW_016980369.1:0-230 GCF_001483705.2 Eufriesea mexicana | reverse complement strand
GATTTTGAATAGACCTATTTTCTGGCAAGTAGGAGTCTGTACTTGCCATTGGATTGATGGCGTTGTGCGACCTATTCACCAAGCTATAAAAGATAATGTATTTTGAATAGACCTATTCTCTGGCAAGTGGGTGAACATACTTGCCATTGGATTGAAGGCATTAGGCGATCTATTCACCAAGCTATAACAGATAATAGATCTTGAATAGTCCTATTCTCTGGCAAGTAGAT
>NW_016980368.1:0-539 GCF_001483705.2 Eufriesea mexicana | reverse complement strand
TTAGATTACGTTCGGTTTGATTAGTTTAGGCTATGTTTCATGAGGATAGCTTTGACTTTCGTAGTATACACTATTTCGTGGTGGATTCCTTTGTCCTTCTGTGCTCTTCTATATTGTGCTTGCTTTGGGGCGCCTGCAGCAGTGGTCGCGGCACGATGTGATGTGCTATGCTACGTTCCGTTAGGTTTGTCTGGGTCACGTTATGACAGGATATCTTCGACTTTTGCGCTATTCACTACAATGGGGTAGCTTTCTGCGCTCGAACGTGCCCTAGTACATTCTGCTTCCCTCTATGGAGGCCATCGATTGTGGTCTTGTCAAGTTAGCTTGAGTTATATTACTGTTCGGCTAGGATAGGGCAGACTACTTTGTCTTTTGTGACTTTCACTGTTATTCGGTGGATTCCTGTGCTCTATTGTGCTCTAATATGATCTGATTGGCTACGGAGCTGCCAGAAATATTGGTCTCGTCACTACATGTTGAGTTAAACTACGTTCAGATAGGTTAGGTTTGGTCAAGTTTGGTCAGGATATGTTTCA
>NW_016980367.1:0-762 GCF_001483705.2 Eufriesea mexicana | reverse complement strand
GCTAACCTCCTTGCATAAATAAGGAGGACAGATTCTATTGGCGTGCTATAGCCATTGCAATGCAATAGAATATGTCTGGAAATTTCAATTTCATTCACATATACCACTATTGCCGTGGTGAGATAACTTACTTGCATAAATAAGGAGGAAAGATTCTATTTGCGGGCAATACCAGTTGCAGTGCTATAGAATCTGGCTGGAAGATTCAGTTTGATTGGTATTTTCGAACAATACTGTGGTGAGCTAAATTTCTTGCATTAACAAGGAGGAAGAATACTATTGGCGTGCTATAGCCATTGCAATGATATATAATCTGGCTGGAAAATTCAGTTTGATTGACATTTTCGGATAATATCGTTGTGAGCTGACCTCCTTATATACATGAGAAGGAGGAATACTATTGGCGTGCTATTTCCATTGCAGTGCTATATAATCTGGCTGGTAAATTCAATTTTATTGACATTTTCGGACAATATCGTGGTGAGCTGTAATATCGTGGTGAGCTGACCTCCTTGCATATATAAGGAGGAAGAATACTATTGGCGTGCTATTGCCATTGCATTGCGATATAATCTGGCTGTAAAATCCAATTTTATTAACATTCTGTCCCAATATCGTGGTGAGCTAACTTTCATGCATAAATAAGGAGGAAAGATTCTATTTGCGCTCTATACCCGTTGCAGTGCTGTAGAAGCTGTATGGAAAATCCAATTTTATTGACATTTTCGAATGATACCGTGGAGAGCTAACTTTCTTGCATTA
>NW_016980366.1:0-543 GCF_001483705.2 Eufriesea mexicana | reverse complement strand
ATATGACCTAACCTAACCTAGCTAACCTAGCTTAACCTAACCTAACATAACCTAACCCAAACAGTCCTAACCTAACGTAATCAAACCTAACCTAAGCTATCTAACCTATCGTAAGCTAACCTAACCTCACCTAACCTAAGATAACCTAACCTGACCTGACCTGTCCTGTCCTCACCTGACTTGACTCGACCTGACCTTACCTGGCCTGACATGGCCAGGCCTGATGTGACCTGACCTATCCTGGCCTGACCTGGAATGTCCTCACCTGCCGTTACCTGAACCGACCTGACCTGTCCCTACCTGACTTGACTTGACCTGACCTTACCTGGCCTGACATGGCCGGGCCAGATGTGACCTGACCTATCCTGGCATGACGTGACCTGTCTTCACCTGACCATACCTGACCTAACCTGACCCGACCTGGAATGTCCTGACCTGCCCATACCTGAAATGACCTGACCTGTCGTGACCTTATCTGGACTGGCCTGGACTAACCTGTCCTGACATGACATGACCTACCCTGACCTGGACTGGCCAGACATG
>NW_016980365.1:0-1196 GCF_001483705.2 Eufriesea mexicana | reverse complement strand
GGATATCTATGACTTCTATTCTGTCCAATGTAATGCGGTGAACTTCTGCGCTCTGCTGAGCTCAAGTATATTGTGCTTGCCTCTGGGGAATCCAGCAACAGTGGTCTCGGCACGTTAGGTTAAGTTTGGGTGCGTTAGGGAGTGCTACGTTTGGTTGGGTCAGGTTGGGCCTGGCTATGTCAGGATATCTCCGGCTTTGGTGCTTTACGTTGCGACGCCGAGGATTTCTGGGCACTACTGTACTCTAGCCTACTCTGCTTAGCTCTGTGGACGTCAGCGCTAGTGTCGTAGGGCGGTTGGATGGAGTTATGTTACGTTTGGTTAAGTCAGGATATTGTAGTTTCGACTTCTGTGCCATACACTGTTACTCGGCTGATCTCTGCACTCTACTCTGCTCTAATACGTTCAGCTTTTGTCTGCGTGGGCCAGCCTCAGTGGCATCGGCAGGTTACGCCGAGTTAAGCTACGTTTGGTTAGGTTACGTTAGGTCAGGCGAGGTTAGGGTTAGGTTAGGTTAGGTCGACTCTGGCGAGGCCAGCAGCAGTGGTTGTGACAATATAAATTGGGGTAGGTTACGTTCGGTTTTGGTACGATTGGTTATGTTAAGAGAAGGTTGATCAGACATTTGTGCTATACTATGCTTTTCGGTTGATTCCCGAGTACTAAATTGCCCTGCTATACTCTGCTTGGCTTCCGTGAGGCCAGCAGTAGTGGTCGCGGCGCGTCAGGTGGAGACAGGTTACGTGAGGTTAAGTTATGTTGGGATAAGTGTGGTTAGGCCAGCTTTGACTCCTGTGCTATACACTGCTTTTCGATGGATTTCTGCGCTCTTCTCTGCTTTAGTATATTATGCTTGGCTCTGGAGAAGTCAGCAATAGTTGCCTTTTAGTTATAGTTAGGTTACGTTCGGCTGGTTTAGCATCAGTTTGGTTGGGTTAGGATAGCTCTGACTTTTGTGCTCAACACAGATATTCTATGGGCTCCTGTGCTTCACTGTGATCTATCATATTCCGCTTGACCCTGGGGTCGCCAGCAGTAGTGGTCGCGGCAAGTTTGATTGGGTCTTGCTACGTTATGTTAGGTCAGTTTAGGTGGTGTTGGTCAGGATATCTTCGACTTTTGTGCTATTCGCAGCAATGTGGTCGATTTCTACGCTCTACTGTTCTCTAGTGTTTATTGCTTGGCTCTGCGGAGGT
>NW_016980364.1:0-615 GCF_001483705.2 Eufriesea mexicana | reverse complement strand
AACAAAACCAGTCGTAGCATAACTCAAAGTAACATTCCGCGACAACTATTGTTGGACTCCCCATATTCGACGTGAGTATGGTATTGCATAATAGAGCGCCGAGTTCCTCCGAATAACAGTGTATAGCACGAAAGACGAATTTTCCCAACCCAAACTAATAAAGCATAACCAAACGTAGACTAACTCTACTTAACGTGCCGAGACAACTGCTACTTGCCACCGCAGTGTCCAGCAGAGCACAGTAGAGCAATATAGAGCGCTGAAACCCACCAAATAGCAGTGTATAGCACAATAGTCAAAGATATCATAACCCAACCAGACTTAACGTAACCTAACCAAACTTAGAATAGCATAGGTTATTGCGGTCCTCTCCAGAGGCATGCAGAATACACTAGAGCACTGTAGGACGCAGAAATCCGCCAAATATCACTGTACAGCAAAAAGCTCGGAGATATCCTAACCTAACCTAACCTAACCTAACCAAGCACAACCAAGCGTAGACTAACTGAATTTACCGATCCGCGACAACTATTGCTGGCCTTCTCAGAGCCTAGGACAGTATAGCAGAGAACAGCAGACCGCGGAAATCCGCCAAATAGCCGTCTATATCGCGAA
>NW_016980363.1:0-904 GCF_001483705.2 Eufriesea mexicana | reverse complement strand
TTGAATAATCCTATTCTCTGGCAGGTAGATGGCTGTACTTGCCATTGGATGAAGGCGTTAGGCTGCCTATTCGCCAAGGTATAACACATTATAGATTTTAAACCGACCTATTCTCTGGCGAGTAGATTGCTGTACTTGCCATTGGATTGAAGGCGTTAGGCGATCTATTCACCAAGTTATAACAGGTTATAGATTATAGGCCTATTCTCTGGCAAGTAGATGGCTGTAACTGCCATTGCATCGAAGGCCTTAGGCGATCTATTCACCAAGCTATAACAGGTTGTAGATTTTGAATAGACCTGTTTTCTGGCAAGTAGATGTCTGTACTTGCCATTGAATTGAAGGCATTAGGCGTTGTATTCACACAGCTATAACGAACTAAAGATTTTGAATAGACCTATTCTCTGGCAAGTGGATGACTGCACCTGCCATTGGATTGATGGCGCTCGGCGATCTATTCCCCGAGCTATAACATGATATAGATTTTGCATAGACCTATTTTCTGGCAAGTAGATGTCTGTACTTGTCATTGGATTGAAGGCGGTTGGCGATCTATTCACAAAGCTATAACAGATTATAGATTTTGTATAGACCGATTCTCAGGCTAGTAGATGGCGGTACTTGCCATTGGATTGAAGGCGTTAGGCGATCTATACGCCTAGCTATAACAGATTATGGATTTTTTCTGGCATGTAGATATCTGTACTTGCCATGTAATTGATGGCGTTAGGCGATCTATTCGCCAAGCTATAACCGGTTATAGATTTTGAATAGGCCTATTCTCTGGCAAGTAGATGGCTGTACCTGGAATTGGATTGAAGGCGATCGGCGATCTATTCAACAAGCTATAACAGGTTATAGATTTTGAATAGACCTATTTTGTGGCAAGTAGATGTCTGTACAT
>NW_016980362.1:3073-3325 GCF_001483705.2 Eufriesea mexicana | reverse complement strand
CACTCATCCGTACATACATCCATAGATACATTCGGACATACTTCCATACAAACATCTATACATACATCCGTATATACATCCACACATACGGCCTTCCATACACGCATCCACACATTCATACGTATATCCGTTTATACATCCATCCATCATCCATACATACATCAATACATACAACCATAAATACACCCAAACATACATACAAACATCCATGCATACAGACACCACTTCATACACGCATACATACATCCATAC
>NW_016980362.1:0-2516 GCF_001483705.2 Eufriesea mexicana | reverse complement strand
CCATACATTCTTCAATACATACAACCATACATACACCCATACATACATCCATACTTACATGCATACAGACACACTTACATAGATCCATACATACATCCATACTTCCGTACATCCGTCCATCCATAACTCAATCCATCGACCCGTCCATACATACACATATACATACATCCACACTTCCTTCCATCCACCCATACTTTCATCCACCCACACATCCATACGTCCATACATCCGTACATCTATTCATTCGTACATCCGTACAACCATACATACAACACTCCTACCATGCGTTCTTCCATCCATCGATACTTCCATCCACCCATACATCCATCCATCCATACATCCATCCATATACACATCTATGCATCCTCATATCCATACATCCATAAATCCTACTACCCGTAATTCCATCCATCGATACTTCCATCCATCAATACACCCATACATATATACATCCCTACATTCATACATACATACATCCATAAGTCCATACATCCATACATCCATCCATCCAAACACCCGTCCATCCACCCATACTTCCATCCACTCATCCAACCACCCATACATGCATCCATCCATAAATCCTTCCATCCATACATCCATCCATTCATGCATCCATACATACATCTAAACATACATCCATACGTTCATCCATACATACATCAATCCATTCATACAACCATACATACACACATCCATATATCCATAAATCCATCCATCCGTACTTCCATCCATCGATACATCTATCCATCCATAAAACCATAGATGTATACATTCATACATCCATCCATACATCCATCGTTCCACCCATCCATCCATTAATACAACCATACAGAAATCCACTAATCCATCCTTCCATACATCCATACATACATACGTTCGTACATCCATACATACATATATCCATACATCCCGACAACCAACATCCATACATCCATACAACCATACATACATACATCCGTACATCCATGCATACAACCATACACACATCCATGCATACATCCAAACATACATCCATGTATCCCTACACCCATACATCCATTCATCCATACATCCATACAACCATACATTCATACATCCATACATCCATACATACATCAATACATACATCCATACATACACAAATACACACGACCATATATACGTTCATACACACATCCTTCCATACATCCATACATACATGCATACACACATCCATACAAACGTCCATACCCATATCCATATATCCATAAATCCATCCATCCGTACTTCCATCCATCGATACATCCATCCATCCATACATCCATAGATACATAGATTCATACAGCCTTACATACCTACATCCGTCCTTCCATACCTCAAACCATCCGTACATCCATCCATCCATACAGCCATCCGTCCATACATCCATACATCCACACATCCATCCTTCCATACATCCATCCACCCACGCGTCATCCCATTCATACATCCATCCATCCACACATACATAAATACATACATCCATACATACATCCATACGTACATCCATACATCCATACATACACCCACACACGCATCCATACATACATCCACACATACACCCATACATACATACATCCATACATCCATACATACGTCCATACATACATCCATACACACATCCATGCTAACATCCATTCATACATCCATGCAAACATCCATCCATCCATCAATACATGCATACAACAACCCATCCATCGACCCATACATCTTTCCATCCATACATACCTACATCCATACATTCATACATACATACATTCATCCATACAACCATCCATTCATACATCGACCCATACATCCACCCATCCGTACATTCATACATATGTACATCCATACATTGATATATCCGTACATGAATCCATCCATACCTCAATCCATCCATACATCCATTCATCCATACAACCTTTCGTCCACCCATACATCCATACATCCACACAACCATAAATCCATACATCCATACATACACCCATACACTCATCCATACATACATCCATACATACACCCAAACATACATACATACATCCATACAAACGTCCATACATACATCCATACATACATCCATGCATACATCCATACATACATCCATACATACATCCACACATACATCCATACATACATAGAACCATACATCCATACACACATACATCCATACATTCGTACATCCATCCATCCATACATCCAAACATCCATACAACCCTACATCCACACACCCATACATCCATAAATCCATCCAAACATACAGACATCCATCCATACATACATACATACAAACATCCATTCATCCATCCATACATACAGCCGTTCCTTCGAACTTCCATACACGCATCCATACTTCCATCCATCCATCGACCCATCCATAAATCCATCCATCCACCCCTACTTAAATCCACCCAAACATTCATACATCCATCCATACATCCATACATATATACATTCATACATCCATACATCCATAAATTCAGCCATCCATACAGCCATCCATCCATACATCCATCCACCAATCCATCCATCCACCTATA
>NW_016980361.1:0-379 GCF_001483705.2 Eufriesea mexicana | reverse complement strand
AGCTGCCATAGCTTGGTGATTAGATCGCCTATCGACTGCAATCCAATGGCAAGTACACCCATCTACTTGCCAGAGAATTGGTCTATTCGAAATCTATAACCTGTTATCGCTTGGTGAATAGATCGCCTAACGCCTTCAATCCAATGGCAAGTACGGTCATCTACTTGCCAGAGGATAGGTCTATTGAAATTCTATAACCTGTTATAGCATGGTGAATAGATCGCCTAACGCCTTCAATCCAATGGCAAGTACAGGCATCTACTTGCCAGAGAATAGGTCTATACAAAACACATAAGCTGCCACAGCTTGGTGAATAGATCGCTTAACGCCTTCATTCCTATGGCAAGTACAGCCATTTACTTACCAGAGAATAGGTTTA
>NW_016980360.1:0-1568 GCF_001483705.2 Eufriesea mexicana | reverse complement strand
AGGTTTGGTCAGTTTGGGTTAGGGTACCTATGGCCTTCGTGCTGTACACTGCAATTTGGTGGCCTTCTGCGGTCCCCTGTGCTCTAGTAGATTCTGCTTTGCTCTGGGAATGTCAGCAGTTGTGATCTAGGCACGCTAGGTTGAGTTAGAATACGTTTGGCTTTGTTATGTTTGTTTCGGTTAGGAGAGGATAGCTTTCACTTTTGCACTGCATAGTGCTATTCGGTGGATTTCTGCGCTCTACTGTGAAATAATGGTCCCTACTTTGCTCTGGGAATACCAGAAATATTGGTCGCGGCGCGTTATGTTATGTTAGTGTGCGTTCGGTTAGATTAGGTATTTTTTGGTTGGGTTGGGATGTCTTTCTATTCCGTACCATACACTGCCGTTCTATGTGCCTCAGCGCTCTTCTCTCCTCTAATGTGCCACGCTTCGCGCTGGCGGCCAGCAGCATTTTGGTGGGCACGTTAGGTTGGGATTTGTTACGTTTGGTTCCGTTAGGATATGTCAGGATATGCTTTGCTTTTCTACTTTACACACCAACGCTGCGCATTTCTGCGCTCTACTGTGCTCTAGTATATTCTGCTTTGCTTTGGGTACGTGAGCACTGTTGGTGTAGGCACTTTAGGTTGGGTTATGTCACGTTTGGTATCATTAGGGCAGAGTAACATTGACTTTTGCGCTATACACTGCTCATCGGAGGATTCCTGCGATCTTCATCGCTCTACTATGCTCTGCCCGACCCTGGCAAGGCCAGCAACAGCGGTCGTGGCACGATAAGTTGAGTTACGTTAAGCTTGGTTTTGTTAGGTCAGGTTACGTTTGGTTACAATGGCTTTGACCTTTGTGTTACACACCGCTATTCGGTCAATTTCTGCACTCAACTCTGCTCCAAAATGTTTTTTTTGGCTCTGGGGAAGGCAGCAATAGAGGTCTCGGCTCGCTACATTTAGTTACTTCACTTCTGGTTAGGTTAGGTTAGGTCAGGTTAGGTTGGGATATTTTCTGCTTTCTGCTTTTCACTTCAATGCGGAGGATTTCTGCGCTCTACTGTGCAATTGTATACTCTGCTTGGTCGTGGGGAGTCCTGCAGCATTGGTCTCGGCACGTTAGTCTGTATTCGGTTGCGCTTGGATATGTTGGGGTTGGATAGGTTAAGAAATAGCTTTGACTTTTGTACTGCGCACTGCTATTCTATGGACTTCTGCGCTCTTATGTGCGCTATCCCACTCTGCTCGTCTCCGTGGACGCCGGGAATAGCGATATCGGCACGTTCGGCCGAGTTGTATTTCGTTTGGCTAGGATAGGTTTGGTCAGGCTTGGTTAGGAAATATTTGACTCTTTTCTTATTCACTGCTATTCGGACGATTCCAGCATTCTACATGGCTTTGCTACACTCCAATTAGCTCTCGTGAGGCCAGCAATTGCGTTCGTGGCATGTCAGTTTGGGTTACGTTACGTCTGTTTTTGTTACTCTTTGGTAGGTTAGGATAGGATAGATTTGTCTTTTGCGCCATAAACTGCAATACTGTGGATGTCTGCGTTTTACTGTGTTCTAATATGCTCCG
>NW_016980359.1:0-767 GCF_001483705.2 Eufriesea mexicana | reverse complement strand
GCAATGCTTTAGAATCTGGCTGAAAAACTCAATTTTATTTACATTTTCGACTAATATTGTGGTTAGCTATCTTTCTTGCATAAATAATTAGGAAACATTCTGATGGCGTGCTGTAGTCATTGTAAAGCTATAGAATTTGGAAGGGAAATTCAATTTTAATGACATTATCCACTAATATCGTGGTGAGCTATCTTCCTAGCATAAGTAAGGAGAAAAGATACTTTGATACTTTTTGCGTGCTATAGAAATTGCAATGATATAGAATGAGGCTGAAAATACAATTTTGTTGAAATTTTCGACTACACTACTGGTTAGCTAACTTTCTGGCATAATTAAGGAAGAAAGATTCTATTGCCGTGCAATAGGCTTTGGAATGCTATAGAATCTTGCTGGAAAATTCAATTTTATTGGCATTTTCGAATAATACCATGGTGAGCTATCTTCCTTGCATTGGTAAGGAGGAAAGATACTTTTGGCGTGCTATATTCACTGCAATGCTGTAGAATGTGGCTGGAAAATCCAATTTTATTGACATTTCCGGCTAATATCGCTGTGAGTTAACTTTTTCTTGCATAAATAAGGGGGAAAGGGTGTATTGGCGTGCTACAGGCATTGCAAAGCTACAGAATCTTCCTGGAAAATTAAATTTTACTGACATTTTCGACTAATACCGTGGTGAGCTAACTTTCTTGCATTGGTAAGGGGGAAAGATACTTCTGGCGTGCTATATCCACTGCAATGCTGTAGAATCTGGCTGGAAAATCCAA
>NW_016980358.1:0-296 GCF_001483705.2 Eufriesea mexicana | reverse complement strand
CAGGCCTGACCTGACCTTACCTTATCTGACCTGACCTGACATGACATGACCTGATCTAACTTGCCCTGACCTTGCCTGACCTTGCCTGACCTTGCCTGAACTGGCCTGACACGAACTGAACTGAACTGACATCATCTGACCTGACCAGACCTGACATGACATGGGCTAAACTGTCCTGACCTGACCTGACCAGACCTGACCCGATGAGACCTGACCTGACCTGAACATCCTCTACCTTACCTGGCCTGACCTGACCTGATGTGACCTGACTTGACATGATCTGCTCCGAATTGAAC
>NW_016980357.1:0-939 GCF_001483705.2 Eufriesea mexicana | reverse complement strand
AAGAATGGTTGAATGTATGGATGCATGTATGGATGAAAGTATGGATGGATGTATGGATGTATGGATGTATGCATTTAAGAATGTATGGATGTATGCATGTATGGATGTATGGATGGATAGATGTATGGATGTATGGGTGGATGGATTTATGGATGTGTGGTTCTATGAATGTATGGATGGATGGATGTATGGGTGGATAGATGTATGGAAAGAAGGATGTATGGATGGATGTATGGATGGATGAATGGTTGTGTGGACGGATTGATGTATGGATGGATTGAGGTATGGATGGACGGATGTACGGAGGTATGGATTTATGGATGTGTGGATGTATGAATATATGGATGGATGGATGTGTGGGTGTATATATGTATGGATCGATGGATGTACGGATGGGTATTTGTATGGCTCGATGGATGTATGGAAGGATGGGTGTATGGATGGATGAATGAATGGATTGATCGCCGAATGGATGGATTGTTGTATGGATGGATTAAGGTATGGATGTTCGGATGTACGGATTAATGGATGAACGGATGAATGGATGTATGGATGGATTGAGGTATGGATTGATGGATGTATGTATGGATGTATGTATGGATGTATGTAAGTATGGATGTTTATATGTATGGGTGTTTGGATTGATGAATGTATGGATGGATTGAGGTATGGATGGACTGATGTACGGAAGTATGAATGCATGGATGTATGGCTGTCTGCATGTATGGGTGTATGGATGTATGGATATATCGAATGATGGACGTACGAATGGATGCATTTATTGAAGTATGGACGTGGGGATGTATGGATGAATGTATGTATGTATGGATGGATGTATGGTTCGATGGATTTATGGATGGTTGGATGGGTGGGTGGATGTATGGATGTATGCATGGATGTATGTATGGATGCATTAACGGATGTATCTATGGAAGTATG
>NW_016980356.1:0-670 GCF_001483705.2 Eufriesea mexicana | reverse complement strand
ATGGTACGTTCGGTTCGGTTGGGTCCGGCTATATTTGGCCAGGGCAGCTTTAACATTTGCGCTGTACACTGCTTCTCTGTGGACTTTTGCGCTCTACTGTGATCTAGTATGCCCTGCTTGGTCCTGGGGAGGGCAACAGAAGCGGTATCGGCTCAGGTTGATGAATGGTCCGTTTGGTTATGTTACTCTTGGTTAGGTTTGGAGAGGTTAGCTTTGTCTTTAGTACTGTAGTCTGCTTTTATGTGGATATCTGAATATTACAGTGCTTTAATTCTTTCAGCCTAGCTCTGGGAAGGCCAGCAATTCTGGTCTCGTCACGTTATGTTGGGTCATGTTACGTGCGGCTATGTTGCGTTAGGCTATGTTTTGCAATGGTAGCTTTAACTTTTGTGCTGTACACAGCTATTCGGTGGATTTCTGCGCTCTACTGTTTTCTAGTATGCCCTGCTTGACTCTGGGGGGAGCAGCAAGAGCGGTCTCGGCGAGATAGTTAGAGGTAGGCTATGTCTTGCTTGACTCTGGGGGGAGCAGCAATAGCGGTCTCGGCGAGATAGTTAGAGGTAGGCTATGTTTTTATACCACCTGATGGTTTGGTTAAGGTTTGGGTGTCTTTGACTTTTCTGATTTACGCTGCGATTCTACGAACTTCTGCGCTCTACACTCCACTGAT
>NW_016980355.1:710-1015 GCF_001483705.2 Eufriesea mexicana | reverse complement strand
ACTGTTGCGTCCAGTAATAGCAGCCTCGACACGTCAGTTTGATTTAAGTTATGGTGAGTTAAGCTAGGTTGGGCTATGTTTGGTTAGGATAGCCCTAACATTCGCGCTATACACTACTATTCGGTTCATTCCTGTGATCTACTGTAATCTACCACAATCTGCTTGGTTGCGGGTAGTCCAGAAGCAGTGGTCGCGGCACGATGTGATGTGTTATGCTGCGCATGGAAAGGTTAGGTTAAGTTAGCTTAGGTCAGGATACGTTTCGTGGGGACCGTCTCGCAATCCCTTTGGAACGTATGCTTCGG
>NW_016980355.1:0-531 GCF_001483705.2 Eufriesea mexicana | reverse complement strand
GGGCTACTGGCGCGTCCTGCAAGTGCGTCGCCGCGAATTGCAGGACGCTCCGAAATACAAAGTGCTGTCCATAGTGGGGGTTTTAGTGGATCAGAATCCCACACATCACCGCCCCCGCCCTTACGGGGGCCTGGTACATTTGGAAGATTTTCCCACGTGAAAAAAGGAGAAAGGGTCGGCATATGTTTGACTTTTATGCTGTACACTGCAGTGCGATAAATTTCTGCCCTCCACTGTGCTCTGGTATATTCTGCTTGGCTCAGGGAAGGCCGGATGCCGTGATCTCGGCATGTTATGCCGAGATACGCTGCGTTTGGTTGTGTTATGTTAACTTGGGATCGGTTCGGGGAGCAATGACTTTTGTGTTGTACACTGCGGTTCCATAGGCTTCTGTGCTCTTCTCTCCGCTAATATGTTCTGCTCGACTCTGGGAAAGCTAGTAATTGTGGTCGCGGTACGTTATACTTTGTTCTGTTATGTTTGGTTAGGTTGGGATGGTATGTATTTGGATATGGTTAGGATAGGTTAGGT
>NW_016980354.1:0-1768 GCF_001483705.2 Eufriesea mexicana | reverse complement strand
GGCCATAACATACTTTTAAATATCTTCTGTCATTGAATCGTTTACTTCAGAATATGTTTTCTCAATACCGCAATGACCTGAAAGATTACGATCAGGATTTTAGTATCATCGTCTATTCTAATTTCATTCTTTATAAAAACAAGTTTTATCGGTATGTTTATACTGCAATTTTTCTGTGGTGAAATGAAAGTAAACGTTTCTTTCCTAATATGGTATCCTGTATTTATCAAGTAATCAAATAAGTTTTTAAATTCTATTCTGCCGTAATATGTACAAATATGTATGCGCGAGTAGGAAATGGTACGTAAGTAGTTTGATCTTGAATTCTTGATTTACAGATACCATTTGTTGCTTGCTTTTATTTCGTAAAGATTAAATTTGTCCGAGATACATATATTTTGGAAAGTGATTATTTTCATTTAATTCTGAAGACAAAGATAATAATAAGGGATCGTTTAATTTCTTCAACAATGAACTAATTTTCTCGAATATGATTATTTCTTTGTTCCCTTTATTTAGATCTTAGTGCAGGACCGAATGTTCTGTCGTTTTAAAAATGGCTACCGTGCCGAGATTGACGAGTGACCGTTTTTCTCATTATCCTGTCACGTGCCCTGTCACGTGTCCGGCCACCGATGCTGGCCGCCCTTTGTGTCGAAAGTCAGTTTTGGCTGATCCTTCCAGTAAGCAGTGTGCTCCAGCGCTTCCCCTTCGTTTTCAGTCTTTCGCAACACCTAACCTTTTTAATTGTTATTCATTTGATCTTGTGATTCTACTTGTAAACTGGATAATTCATCTGCATTCGAATTGATCTAACCAGGTTTGTATTTAATTTGATATGGATATTCCTCGAATTTTAGGCATCATCGATGTTCGTAGTTTGCGGTTATAGAATGCTGGAAGTTTTTCAAGACACGGGGAGTTCCCTCAATCGATGACAACATGCGGTGACTTGTGTTATGTTCTTTTTTTGTCACTCTCTCACGCTTCGTTTCAATAACAGTGTTTGAGACCATGCTCGAAGAAGATCTGGGCTTTGCGTGATGTATCATCGGTACGTGTAAGACGCAAAATATCGATTTATCGACCTCGATGAGGACTATACTTCACTGCACCTTTCTTCTTCTTTCCAGTCTTTGTTTCCACGTGGCGCGTGCTAACTGCCAGGTTTTCAGTTACAGTTCAGTTGCCAGTTCCTAACGAACGGCACTCGGTCTGGCTCTCTGGATGGCTCTCTGTCTGGCTCTCGGTAGCATCACCGCAGGCGGTATCCAGAGACGGATACCGGGACGGTGCAGGTATATCGGCACACGCCATCCTGCTGGGACCGAGCGAAAGCTGGCAGCTCCGCCTCCACGTGGCCCCCGCTGGTAACGAGGCTGCGGGCTGCTAGACAACCCGCAGCCACGGCCAAGTGAGCTGCTTCCCGAAAGGGTAGGTCCAACTTGTCCGATGATCCTTCAACGGTGAGGGCAGGGTTTTTCCAAGCCGCGTGTCCAACACCTACACACGCGTTCCCCTGCGGCGACGACGCTAGAAAGTACAATAACATCTTTTTCGCGAAGCCGTTATAAAGCATTAGCTCGAGGCACGGCGCGGTCGCCAGTTGGCGGGCCCCGGTAACGCGCACAATACTTGTCTGGCTCTCGGTGAGGGCAGAAGCTGGGGAGGGTTCTGGTGTTAGGTGTCCACCAGAAATCACGATTGAACTGATGATCCCTATAGCTGCAAAGCCGAGCTGCGCAGTGCGGGAGACTTCGGTGAAGTT
>NW_016980353.1:0-545 GCF_001483705.2 Eufriesea mexicana | reverse complement strand
GTATTGCTGGCCTCACCAGAGCCAAGCAGAATAAATCAGAGGAGTGTAGGGCCCACAAATACGTCAGATCGCAGTGTACAGCAGAAATGTCAAAGATATCCAAACGTAACACTAGCTAACCTAGCCTAACTGAACGTATCCCAACACAAACTAACGTGCCACGACCACTATAGCTCGCATCCCCAGAACTGATCCCGGTATAGTAGAGCAACGTAAATCGCAGAATTCCGCCGAACAGCAGTTTATAGCACAAAAGTCAAGGACACCCAATCCTAACCCAAACGAACGTAACCAAACCAAACGTAGCCTGACCTAACCTAACATGCCGAGACCACTATTGCTGCCATCCCTAGAGTCGAGCAGAGTACAGTAGAGTTATGTAGAGTTCAGAAGTTCTCAGAATGACGGTGTATAGCGCAAAAGTCGAAGCTACTCTATTCTATCACAACCAATCGTATCGTAAGCTTAGCGTATCTCGAACAAATGTGCCGAGAAGTATAGTACTGGCATCTACACAGTCCAGCAGAGAATTGTAGTGCAACGTA
>NW_016980352.1:0-405 GCF_001483705.2 Eufriesea mexicana | reverse complement strand
ACTTTCTTGCAATACACTGCTGTTCGGACGACTCCAGCTTTCTACATAGCTCTGCTATAATCTTCTTAGCTCTCGCGAGGCCGGCAATGGCCTTCGCGGAACGTTAGGTCCTGTTACGTAACCTGCGCTTATGTTATGGTTGGATAGGTTGGTATAAGATAGGCACTGCAATTTGGAGGCTTTCAGCACTCTACTGTGCTCCAATACATTTTGCTGTGCTCTAGGGATGCAAGCAATTGTGCTTTCGTCACGTTAGGTTGGGTTAAGCTGCGTTCGGTTATGTTACGTATGGCTATGCTAGGATAGGACAGCTTTGACTATTGTGCTATGCACCGCGATTCAATTGGTTCCTGCACTCTGCTCCCCTCTAATATGTCCTACTTGTCTCTAGCGGGGGTAGTAGTA
>NW_016980351.1:0-510 GCF_001483705.2 Eufriesea mexicana | reverse complement strand
CAACGTAAGCAAGCCAAACGTAGCCTAATTAAACATAACTTGCCGCGACGACTATTGCTGGCCCGCGCCGACCCGAGCATGACATGGTAGAGGGTAGTAGCTCTCTGAAGTCCATATGATCGCAATGTGCAGCACAAGGTTCAAAGCTATTCAAGCCAAATGCAAACCAACGTTAACGAACCAAATGTGGCCTAACTCAACATAACATGCCGCGACCACTATTGCTGGCCTCGCCATGGGCAAGCAGAATATAGTAGAGCGCAGTAAAGCGCAGAAACCCTCCCAAAATCAGTGTATAGTGCGAGGGTCAGGTTTATCCCAATCGAAACTGGCATATCCAGACCTAACCAAACGAAACATATCTCAACCTGATGTGTCGAGACCACAAATGCGGGACTCCCCAGACCCAAGCAGAACATATTAGAGTACAGTGCAGGGCAGGAATCGGCCGTATAGCAGTGTATGGAACAAAAGTCAAAGCTTACCTAACCAAACCTAACCAAACCCAAC
>NW_016980350.1:0-505 GCF_001483705.2 Eufriesea mexicana | reverse complement strand
GCTATACATACATCCATACACACATCCTTCCACACATCCATCCATACATCCACACATACATCCGTAAAAATATCCATACACACTTCCATACAAGCATGCTTTCAAGCATCCATACATCTGTACATCAATATATCCATCAATCCATATATCCTGCCAACTACACATCCGTCCATCCATACATCCATCCATATATACAACCATACATCGATCCATCCATACATCCGTCCATTCGTCCATCCATCCATCCATACATCCATACATCCACACATCCATACATCCATCCATATATACAACCATACATCGATCCATCCATACATCCGTCCATTCGTCCATCCATCCATCCATACATCCATACATCCACACATCCATAAATCCATCCACCCATACATCCATCCAACCATACACACAACCATACATCCATCCATATATACAACCATACATCGATCCATCCATACATCCGTCCATTCGTCCATCCATCCATCCATACATCCATACATATATACAT
>NW_016980349.1:0-793 GCF_001483705.2 Eufriesea mexicana | reverse complement strand
GCACTATTTTGGGAAAACGCACGCTCGAAACCGAAAAAAAGTAATCAATCCCATTAGAGAAAAATCTATTCTACGCTACTAGACGAAAAAATTCGAATCCAAAAGCCTAATTTCGAAGATCTCATCCAAAAAAAGTCAATTGCGCAGCACGCTTTCACGGCCACTGATACATTCGGCACTATTTTGGGAAAATGCACGCTCCAATCCGAAAAAAAGTAATCAATCCCGTTAGAGAAAATTCTACTCTACGCTACTAGACGAAAAAATCCGAATCCTAAAGCCTCATCTCGAAGATCGACTTTTTTTTTTAAGTCAATTGCGCAGCACGGTTTCACAGCCACTGACACATTCGGCACTATTTTGGGAAAACGCACGCTCGAAACCCAGAAAAAGTAATCATTCCCGTTATAGAAAATTCTACTCTACGCTGTTAGATGAAAAAATCCGAATCCAAAAGCCCAATCTCGAGGATAGAATCCAAAAAAGTCAATTTCGCAGCACGGTTTCACGGCCACTGACACATTCGACACTATTTTGGGAAAACGCACGCTCCAATCCGAAAAAAAGTAATCAATCCCGTTAGAGAAAATTCTACTCTACGCTATTAGACGAAAAAATCCGAATCCAAAAGCCTAATTTCGAAGATCGAATCCAAAGAAGTCAATTGCGCAGCACAGTTTCACAGCCACTGACACACTCGGCACTATTTTGGGAAAACGCACGCTTGAATCCGAAAAAAAGTAATCAATCCCATTAGAGAAAATTCTATTCTACGCTACTAGACGAAAAAATC
>NW_016980348.1:1938-5071 GCF_001483705.2 Eufriesea mexicana | reverse complement strand
TTTGATTATGCTACGTTTGCTTAAGTTAGGACAGGATAACTTTGACTCTTGCGCTAAACAATGATTTTCAGAGGATTTCTGCGCTCTTCGTTCCTATACCGCGCTCTGCACGATCCTGGCTAGGCATGAAATAGAAGGCGTGGCACGATAGGTTGAGTTAGGCTACTTTTGGTTAGGCTATGTTAGTCTGGGTTAAGTTCGGATTGCTCTGACTTTCGTGGTTCGGACTGCTTTTCGGCGGATGGCCACACTTGCTGGACTTGCCAGCGCGAATCTGAAAATATTAGAGCACAGTAGGGCGCAGAAATACACCTAATAGCTGACTATATCACTCAAGTCCTAGCTATCCTCTCTTAACCTAAAGAATCGTGACATATCCAAACGTACCCTAGCTTACCCTAACGTGCCGCGAACACTATTACTCGCCTCCCCAGAGCGAATTAGGACATGAAAGTGCACAGTAGAGCGCAGAAACCCACCTAATAGCAGTGTACAGCACAAAACTTAAGGCTATCCTGGCCAAACTTAGCCTGGCCCAACCTAACCGAACGTAACCTGACTCATCATAACGTGCCGAGACCACTATTGGTGGCCCAACCGCAGCTAAGCTGAAAATATTCGAGCACTGTAGGGCGCAGAAATACACCTAATAGCAGACTATGGGACTAAAGTCCTAGCCATCCTCTCCAAATCTAAAGAAGCGTAACATAACCAAACGTATCCTAGCCTACACTATCGTGCCGCGGCCACACATACTGACCACTCCGGAGACAAGCAGGACACACTAGAGCACAGTAGAGCCCAGAGGTCCACCGAATATCAGTGTACGGTACAGAAGTTTATGCTACCGTTACCAAGCATAGCATAACCCAACGTAAGCGAACGTAAACTGACCCAACATAACGTGCCAAGACCACTATTGCTGGCCTTCCCATGGACAAGCTGAAAATTTTAGAGCGCTGTATGACGCAGAAATCCACCTAATCCCAGACAATAGCACTAAAGTCAAAGCTAACCCCTTCTAGCATAACCAACCGTAACATAACTCAAGCCATCGCACCGCGACCTCGACTGCTGGGCTCCCAGAGTCTAGTAGTACATATTAGTGGAGAGTAGAACGCAAGAATTCCATCGAATCGCAGTGTTTATCAGAAAAGTCAAGAAAACCGTGCCTAACCCATTCCAGCAGGACATAAACAACCATATCCTGACTGAACCCGGCGTGCCGGGGCCTCTATTGCTGCCCACCCCAGAGTAAGGCTGAGGATATTAGATTACGGTGGAGCACAGAATTCCACCGAATAGCAGTGCATAGCACCAAAGTGAAAGTCATCTTAGCCTAACATTGCCAAACATAACATAACCAACCGCTTCCTGACGCAAACTATCGTGCATAGAGAGCTATTACCGTGCTCCACAGATAAAAGCTGGACGTATCGGAGCACGGTACAGTGCAGAAATACACCGAATTGCAGTGCATAGCACAAAAGTTAAAGCCATCGTTGCCTAGCCCAACAGATCGTAACATAAACGGACGTAACATAACTCAAAATAAAGTGCAGCGACCACTATTGTTGGGCACCCCAGATTCGAGCAGAGCATAGTAGAACCCAATATAACGCAGAAATCCACCTATTATCAGTTTATAACACGAGAGTCGATTCTATATAGACTTAAGACAGCGGAACCTAGCCTAACCATACGTGCCCTAACAAACCCTAACGTGCCGCGACCACCCTTGATGGCATCCAGGGAGTAGAACAGGGCGTGGTACATCGTTGTATAGCGCAGCATTCCGAAGAGCTGTGTATAGCAAAAAAGTATTAGCTATCCTATTCTAAACACTCCACACGTAACATAACCGAACGCAACCTGTCTCAGCCTAACGTGCCGAGGCCACTATTGCTGCCCTCCCCAGAGCCAGGCAGAACACGTTGGAGGAGAGTAGAGCGCAGAAATGCATATGACCGCGGTGCATAGCACAATAGCCGAAGCCACCCTACACTAACATGACCATACTTAACGTAACCGAACGTAGCTTAACTCAACCTAACCTGCCGAGATCATTATTGCTTGCCTCCCCAGAGCCGAGCAGAATATACTAGAGTACAGTAGGGCGCAGTAATCCACAGCATTGCATTGTAAAGCACAAGAGTGGATGATACCCTAACCCAGCCTCTCCGAACCAAACCCAATCGAACGTAGCCTAACTGAACACGAGGTGCCGAGGCTAGTATTGCTGTCCTCCTCAGAGCCAAGCAGAGTGTATAAGAGCAACGAGGAGCTCAGACATTCACAGAATGTCAGTGTATGGCACAAAGGTCAAAGCTACCTTACCGTAACCTAACCAAACGTAACATAACCATACGTAAACTATCTCAACCTAACGTGCCGGGACAACTATTACTGGCCTCCACAGAGTCGAGCAGTGTGCAATAGAGCAATGTAGAGCGTAGATATCATCCGAATAGCGGCGTATAGCACAAAAGTCGATGCTACACTCTCCTAACTTGACCAATCGTAACATAACTAAGTGTAGACTAACACACACTATAGTCCCTGGCCACCTTTGCTGGCCTCCTCAGAGCCGGGCAGAGTATTGCAGAGCACAGCAGAGCGGGAAAGCCACCAAATATCAATGTATAGCACAAAAGTCAAGGACACCATGCACTATCCAGGCCTAATATGACTTAACCCAACTTAGATAAACTGAAGCTGGCGCCCCGCCAACGCTATTGCTGGCTTCCCCAGGGTCGATCAGAATATGATAGAGCATAGTGGAGCTCTAAAGTCCATAGAGGATCAGTGGTGAGCACATACGTCAATGCCATCCAAAACTAACCAGAGCTAACGTAGCCTAACCAAACGTATCCTATATCAAGCTGACTTACCTATCCCACTACTGCTGGCATCCCCGTCGCCTAGCTGGGCATATTAGAGGAGAGTAGGGCGCTGAGGACCATGGGATGGAAGTGTACAGCACGAAAGTCAAAGGTATCCCAACCTCACTCAAACGAACCTAACCAAACCAAACGTAACCTAACACAAACTAGTGCGCCACGGCCACTATTTCTAGAAATCCCAGAATGAAGCAGAGTGCATTAGGTCACAGTAGAGCGCAGAAATGCACCGA
>NW_016980348.1:0-297 GCF_001483705.2 Eufriesea mexicana | reverse complement strand
ATAACACAACCTGTAGCGCCACGAGCGCCGCTGCTGGCCTCTCAAGTGTCGAGTAGAGTATAGTAGTGCAACGGAGAGCGCAGAAGACCACCAAATGGCATTGTAAAGCACAAAACTCAAATGCATCCTAGCCAAGCCAAGCCTAACCTATACAAACCGAACGTTACCTAATACAACATAATGCGCCGCGGCCACTATTTCTGCCCCCCCCCTCCCCGAGCAAAACAGGGCTTACTAGAGCTCAGAATAGCGGAGGAATCCACCGAACAGCAATGTACAGCGCAAAGGACAAAGTAA
>NW_016980347.1:0-305 GCF_001483705.2 Eufriesea mexicana | reverse complement strand
ACCTGAAAAGCTAAAGCTACCTAAACCTAACCCAAACCAACTGGACATAAGCAAACATTGACTAACCCAATCCAACGTACCGATGCCGCTACTGCCGTCCTCCCCAGAGCCTAGCAGGGCACTCTAGAGCGCAGTAGAGCGCAGAAATCGAATAAATATCAGTGTACAGCACAAAAGCTAAAGCTATATTAACCAAACTTAGGATAATGCAAACTAACTAAACGTAACGTGACAAAACATAACGTGCCCAGAGCACTATTTCTGACCTTCCCAGATCCAAGCTGAGGATGTTAGAGCTCTGTAGG
>NW_016980346.1:355-847 GCF_001483705.2 Eufriesea mexicana | reverse complement strand
TGCAGCACAGTAGAGCGCAGAAGCCCACCTATTTGCCGTGTACAGCGCATAAGTTAAAGATATCCTCACCAAACTTGGCATAACCCAAACTAACCGAACGTAACCTGTCTCAACATATCGTACCGAGACCACTATTTCTGTCATTCCCAGAACCAAGCTGAAGATATTAGAGCACTGTAGTGCGCAAAAATCCATCCAGCAGCGGACTATATCACTAATGTCAAAGCTATCCCTTCCAAACCTAACCAATCGTAGCATGAACAAACGAGACGTAACTCAACCTAACGTGCCTCAGCCACTGTTGGTTTCCTTCCCGGAGTCAGGCAGTGCCCACTAGTGTGGAGTAGAACTCAGAAATCCATAGAATCGCAGTGTACATTAGAAGAGTCGCAGCTACTTAAGCCTAACCGAAGCCAACGGGTTATAACGCAAATTAGCCTAACACAACCTAGTGCGCCGAAACCGCTTTTGCTCCCCCGCCGCCCCCCCCCC
>NW_016980346.1:0-263 GCF_001483705.2 Eufriesea mexicana | reverse complement strand
ATCCCAACCAAACATAGCCCAACCCAACCTAACCGAACGTAACGTGACCCAACCTAACGTGCCATGAGCACTATTGCTGGCCTTCCCAGAGACAAGTTGAAATTATTTGACTACTCTTGTGACGAGAAATCTACCTAATAGCAGACTGTAGCACTAAAGCCGAAGCTACCATCTCCTACCATAGCATAACGTACCATAACGGTATGTAACCTAACACAACCTGTCGTGCGTCGAACAGTATTGCTGGCCTCCCAGAGCCAAGC
>NW_016980345.1:11195-12321 GCF_001483705.2 Eufriesea mexicana | reverse complement strand
CTCCGCAGGTGAGTTTGAGCTACGTTACGTTTGGACAAGTTAGGTTGGCTTGGGTCAGGTCAGGATGGCTATGATTTTTCTGCTAATCACTGCCGTTCTGTGGGCTTCTGGGCTCTACTCTCCACTAATATGACCTTGGCGAAGGCGAGATCAGCGGTAGAGGTCTAGACGAGTTAGGTGGGATTGGGGTACATTTGGTTAGGGTAGGTTAGGTTCGGTCAGAATGGGATAACATTCATTTTTGTGCTGTACACTGATATACGGTGGATTTCTGCGCTCTAAATTGCTCTATCACACTCTGCTTGGTTTCCGTGTGGCCAGCAATGGTGGCCATCGCCCTTTATGCTGAGTTAGATTACATTTGATTACGCTCGGTTGGAATATGTTTGGGGAGGATTGCTCTGACTTTCGTGCAATACACAGTTTTTCCGACGTTTCCGGCACTCTACTGTCTCTACAGCAATCTGCTTGGCCCTGGGAAGTCCAGCAATAGTGGTCGCGGCAAGTTGCATTGAGTTTGGCTTCATTTGGTTCGGTTAGCTTAGGCCAGGTTAGGTAAGGTTAACCTTGAATTTGGTGCTTCACACTGCATGGCGCCAGATTTCTGCGCCATACTGTGCTCCGGTATATTCTGATAGGCTCTGGGAGGCGAGAAATTGACGTCGTGGCACATTTGGTTGCGTTAGGTTATGGGTGGCAAGGTTAGGTTAGGTTATATGTGGCCGGGATTGCTTTGACTTTTGTGCTATACACTGCTCTTCGGTCGGTTTCTGTTATATACTGTGCTCTAATGTATTCCGATTGGCCCTTGGGATGCCAGCGGCAGTGGTCGCGGCACGATGTGTTGATCTATGCTTCGTCCGTTTAGTTTTGATTAGGTCAGGTTAGGCCAGGATATCTTCGACTTTTTTGCTATACACTGCTATTCGGTGGATTTATGCTCTCTACATTGCCCTAAGCAGCTCTGCTTTTTTCTGGTGAGGCCAGAAATAGTAGTCTCTGCACGTTCATTTCAGTTAGGCTATGTGTGGTTGGTTTAGGTTAGGGCAGGTTTGGTTAGGATATCATTGAATATTGTGCTATACACTGCAATGCGGTGGGTCCCTGCGCTCTACTCCGCTCTAGT
>NW_016980345.1:0-2772 GCF_001483705.2 Eufriesea mexicana | reverse complement strand
GGGGGGGGGGCAAGCAGAAGCGATCTGGGCTCGTTATGTTGAGCTATGCTGCTTGAGGTTGTGTTAAGTTTGGTGAGGTTAGCATATGATTGCTTAGACGTTTGGGCTATACACTGATATCCGCGGATTCCTGCGATCTACTGTGCTCTAATATGTTCTGCTTTGCACTGGGGTGGCCAGAAATAGCGGTATCGGCGCGTTAGGTTTAGATATGTTATGTTTCGTTAGGTTAGGTTAGGAGTTCTTCGGCCTTTGTGCTATACACTGCCATTCTGTGGATTTCTATGCTGCACATTCCTCTAATATACTCTGGTCGGCAGTGGGGAGGCGAGCAATGGCGGTCGTGTCACGTTAGGTTGGGTTAGGTTAAGTTTGGTTGGGTTATGTTAGGCTATGCTCGGATAGGGTTGCTTTGACTTTCGTGCTATACTCTGTTATTCGGTCGAATTCTGTGATCTACTGTGCTCTAATACATTCTGCTTCTCTCTGCGGTAGCCAGGAGCAGTGGTCTCGCTGTGACAAATTGAGATAGGCTAGTTTCGGACATGTCACGTTTGGCTATGTTGGAATATGCTACTTTTACTTTCGTGCTATTCACAGCTACTCCGTGGATTTCTGCTATCTACTGAGTTCTAATACGTTCTGCAAGACTCTGGGGACGCCAGAAATGTTGGCCTCATCACGTCATGTTGAGTTGTGACACGTTCGACCGTGTTAACCTTGGCGAGGTTCGGATAGGATAGTTTAGACTTCTGTGCTATACACTGCAATCCTCCGATTTCTGCGCTCTACTGCGGTCCAGCATTTGCTGCTTGTCCTTGGTGAGGCCAGAAATTGTGGTATCGGCTCGTTAGGCTTTGTTAGCCTACGTTTGCTTATGACACGTTTGGTCATTTTAGGAGGGGAGAGCTTGAACATTTGTGCCATACATATCTATTCCGTGGTGTCCTGTGATATTCTGTGCCCCGGTACATTCTACTTGGCTCTGGGGATGCCATGTGCTGTGATCTCGCCATATTATGTTATGTCATTCCACGTTTAGGAGTGCCATGTTTGGCTAGGTTGGCAGGCTACTACGACTTTCGTTCAATTCGTTGCTGTTCGGTGGTTTCTGGCTACCTAATGTGCACTAATATTCTCTGCCTGGCTCTAGGGATGTCAGCAATGTCATTCTCGTAACGTTACGTTTGGTTACATTACGTTTGGATAGGTTAGGTGTGGTCAGGTTTGGTCTCTGCGCGTTAGGTTTTGTCATGTTACGTATCGTTTGGTTAGAGTTAGGCTGTGTTCGGTTCTGTTCTGTTGGCTTGGACAGGGATTTGGTAGCATTGACTTTTTCGATATACACTGCGATTCTATGGATTTCTGCGTTCTGCTCTCCATGAATGTATTTTGCTTGACTCTGTGGATGCAAGCGATTGTGGACGCGGCACGTTACTTTAAGTTAAGTTTGGTCTGGTCATGTTACGATTCGTTAGGTTAGGTGGGGGTGGCTTTGTCTTTAGTGCTGAAGACAGCAAATAGGTGGATTTCTGCGCCCTACAGTGCTCTAATATTTTCAGCTTGGCTCTGGGAAGGACAGCAAATGTGGTCTCTGCACGATAGGTTGTGTCACGTTAAGTTCGGTTATTTAGGGGTAGGCTTAGTTTGGTTAGGGTAGCTTTAACTTCTGCTCCGTACACTGCTCTTCGTTGGATTTCTGCTCCCTACTGCGCTCCAGTATGTCCTGCTTGGCTCTGGGGAGAGCAACAGTAGCGGCTTCGGCACGTTAGTTTGACTTAGGCTACGTTTGGCTATGTTCCGCTTGTTTGAGTTAGGTTTTGGTAGCTTTGACTTTTCAGCTGTACACCGCGATTCTGTAGATTTCTGCGTTCTACTCTCCACTAGCGTGTTCTGCTTTCCTCTGTGGAGGCCAGCAATAGTGCTCGCGGCACGTTAGGTTGAGATGGGCTACGTATGGTTATGTTAGGCTTGGCTAAGATAGGAGTGGTTAGCTTTTGCTTTAGCGCTATAGTCTGTTATTAGTTGGATTTCTGGGACCACCAGTGCTCTGCTATTTTCAGCTTTGCTCTGTGAAGGCCAGCAATAGTGCACTCGGCTCGTTGAGCTCATTCACGTTAAGTTCGGTTAGGCTGGGTTTGGCTAAGGGTAGTTAGGAAAGCTTCAACTTTTGTGCCATACACTGCTATCCGGCGGATTTCTACGCTCCACGCTGTTCTGCTATGCTCTGCACGGCTCTGGGCTGACGGTTATAATGGTCTCGCCACATAAGGTTGTGTTTGGCTACGTTCAGCTATGTCACGTTTGGATAGGTTAGGATAGGATAGCATCGACTTTTGCGCTATATGCATCTATCCGGTGGATTTCTGCGCTCTGCTGTGCTATAATAAGCTCTGCTTGGCACTGCGGAGAAGAGCAATGGTGGTATCGGCACGTTATGTTCAGTTAGGCTACGCTTGGTTAGGTTACGTTTGGTTAAGTCGGATAGGATAGCTTTGGCTTTTTTTGCTATATACTTATATTCTGTGGATATCTGCGCCCTGCAGTGCTCTAACGCGCTCTGCTTGGCCCACGGGAGGCCAGAAATAGTGGTAGCGGCAAGTTGGTTTGAGTTATGTTACGTTCGGTTATGTTAGAATACGTTGCGTTTGGTTAAGTTAACTTTGACTGTTGCGCTACACACTGTTATTCTATGGACTTCTACGTTCCCCTGTGCGCTTTCACACCCCGCTTGTCTCTATGGAAGCCAGAAATTGTGCTCTCGGCACGTTA
>NW_016980344.1:0-231 GCF_001483705.2 Eufriesea mexicana | reverse complement strand
GGGATAGGTTTGGGTTGCTCTCTCTTTTCCGATATACACTGCAGTTATAAGGATTTCTGCATTCTACCCTCTACTAATGTGTTCTGCTTGGCTCTTGGGTGGCCAGCAATAGTGGTCTCGGCACGTTTGGTTGACTTAGGTTACGTTTGGTTATGTAACGCTTGGTTGGGTTAGGAGAGGATAGCTTTGACTTTTGATTTATGCACAGCTTTTCGGTGGATTTCTGCGCTC
>NW_016980343.1:0-1678 GCF_001483705.2 Eufriesea mexicana | reverse complement strand
TCACAGCATTGCGGTGGAATTCTGTGCAATACTGCGCCCTTGTACATTCTGCTTGTCTTTGTTGGAGCCAGCAATGATAGTCTCTTCATGTTACGTTTAGCTATGCTACGTTTGTGTATGCCACGTTTGGCTTGGGTAGGATGGGCTACAACGACTTTTGTGCTTTACAATGCTTTTCGGCATATTTCTGGTCTACGCTGCTCTTCTATACTCTTCGCGACTCTGTGGTGGTGAGCAATAATGGCCGTGGCGTGTTAGGTTGTGGTATATTACGTTTAGTTAGGATGGGTTAGGCTATGTATGGTCATGGTAGCTAAGACCATCGTGCTATACACTATTATGCTGTGGATTTCTGTGACCTACTGTGCTCTATTACATTCTGCTGGTCTCTGGGGAGGCCAGGAGCAGTGGTCGCTGCAAGATGCTTTAAGATACGTTAAGCTTGGTCAGGTTAGGCTGGGTCAGGTTATGGTAGGATATCTATGACATTAGTGCCGTTCACAGCATTGCGGTGGAATTCTGTGCAATACTGCGCCCTTGTACATTCTGCTTGTCTTTGTTGGAGCCAGCAATGATAGTCTCTTCATGTTACGTTTAGCTATGCTACGTTTGTGTATGCCACGTTTGGCTTGGGTAGGATGGGCTACAACGACTTTTGTGCTTTACAATGCTTTTCGGCATATTTCTGGGATCTACTGGGCTCTACTATACTGTGCTCGACTCAGGGGAGGCCAGAAATGGCTGTCGTGGATCATTAAGTTAAGTTATTTTACGTTAGGCTAGGTTAGGTTGGTATATGTTTGGCAAGTGTAGCGCTGACATTCTTGTTATACACTGTTATACGGCGGACTTCTGTGCTCTACTGTGCTTTACTATATTCTGCTTGGCTCCTTGGATGGCAGCAGTAGTGGTCGCAGGACGTTATATTGTGCTATGCTACGTTTTGTTATGTTTGGTTACGCCAGGTTATGCTAGTGTGTCGTGGATTTTGTGCTATTCACTGCAATACGGTGGATTCCTGCACTGTACCGTGCTCTGGTACATTCTGCTTGTCTGTGTGGACACCAACAATTGCAGTCTCGTCATGCTAGGTTGGGTTATGCTCCGTTAATATTTGTTACGTTCGGCTTGGTTAGGATGGACTACTCTCACCTTTGTGCTATACACTGCTTTTCGGTGGACCTCTGTGCCCTAATGTGCTCTAATATGCACTGCCTGGCGCTGTGAATGCGATCAATCGCAGTCTCGGCACGATAAGTTGAACTAAACTACGTTCGGATATGTTAGGTTAGGGCAAGTTAGGTCGTGTTATGTTCGACTTTTGTGGTAAAAACTTCACTGCGGTAGATTTCTGAGCTCTGCCCTGCAGTAGTGTTTTCTCCTTAGCCACGGAATGCCAGCAATATTGGTCTCGGCTCTTTAGTTTAAGTAAGGCTGCGTTTGGCTAATTTAGGATGCGTTAAGTACGGTAATGGTAGCTATGACTTTCGTGATAAACACTGATGTACGATGGATTTCTGCTCAGGTCGAAGCTCTACTACATTCTGCTTCGCCCTGGGGAGGCCATCAGCAGCGGTCGCTACACGCACTGCTGGGATATGCCACGTTTGGTTTTATTAGGCTATGTCAGGTTATGTTAGGGTGTCTTCGACTTTTGTGCTCTCTAGTGCAATGCAGT
>NW_016980342.1:0-723 GCF_001483705.2 Eufriesea mexicana | reverse complement strand
CTATCCTAACGTAGCCAATCGTAACTTAACCAAACGTCACATAACTCCACATAGCGTGCTGTGACCACAAATGCTGTCCTCCCCAGGGCAAAGAAGAAGGTAGTAGATCACAGTATAGCGCAGATATCCACCGAAAAACTGTGTGTAACACGAACGACAAAGCTACACTAACCGAAAATAACGTATCCAAGATTGACCGAACGTAACCGAAATCAACCTAACGTTCCGAGACACTTCTCGCCGGCCTTCGCGGAGCACAGCGTAGAATATGAGAGTAAGGTGGAGCGCAGAAATCCACAGAGCCGCATGGTACAACAGGAGAGTCAAAGCTATCCTAACCTAAACCAAACCAAGGTAACCAAACGAAACGTAGTCTAGCTAGACATAACGTGCCGTGATCACTATTGCTGGCATCCCCAGGGCACCGCAGAATATACTGGAGCACGGTAGAGCGCTGACATCAACCGAATGGCAGTGTATAGCACAAAAGACAGAGCCATCATCTCCTAACCTAGCCTTATGTATCATAACCAAACGTAACCTAACAGAACCTAACGTGCCACGTCCGCTATTGCTGTGCTCCCCAGAGACAAGTCGAGGTAAGAAGAACAATGTAGAGCGCAGATGTGGATCTAATAGCAGTGTACAGCACAAAACTCGAAGCTAGACTACCTAAACTGTCCAAACATAACGTAACCGAACTTGACCTGACCCAACATAACG
>NW_016980341.1:332-806 GCF_001483705.2 Eufriesea mexicana | reverse complement strand
CGTTGGGCTTAGTTATTCTAAGTTTGGTTAGGTTAGGGTAGGTAGGGTTAGGTTCGGATTTCTGCGACTTTTTTGCTATACACTGCTATTTGGACGCTTTCTGCGCTCTACTGTGCTCCAGGATATTCTGCTCGGCTCTGGGGAGGCCACAAATAGTGGTCTCCGCACGTTGGGTTAAGTTCGGCTACGTTTCGTTATATTACGTTTTGAGATATTAGGATAGGGCAGATTTGACTGCTGTGCCATACGCTGCTATTCGGTAGACTTATGCGCTCTATATTTCTCAACTATACTCGGCTAGCGCCCCGGGAGGCCAGCAACAGTGGCCGCGGCACGTTTCGTTGAATTTTGCTATGTTAGGTTATGTTATGTTGCTTTGGTTTAGGTCCGGATGTCTTTGACTTTTCTGCTGTACACTGCGATTCTATGGATTTCTGCGCCCTGGTCTGCTCTAATATGATCTGCTTGTCCCCG
>NW_016980341.1:0-295 GCF_001483705.2 Eufriesea mexicana | reverse complement strand
CGGCACGTTAGGTTGAGCTATGTAACGCTTTGTTTGGTTATGTTTGGTTAAGTTTGGCTGAGACAGCTTTGACTTATACGCTGCACACTGCCATTCGGAAGATTTCTGTGTTCTACATTGCTCTGCTATACACTGCTTAGCTCTCATGAGGCCAGCAGTAGCGGTCGTGACACGTAGGTTTGTATAACGTTACGTCTGTATTTGTTGCGTTTGTCAAGTATAGGATAGGAAAGCTATGTTTTCTACGCTATACGCTGGTATTGGGTGGATTTCACCGCTCTACAGAGCACTGGCA
>NW_016980340.1:0-338 GCF_001483705.2 Eufriesea mexicana | reverse complement strand
AGCTTGGTGAATAATTCGCCTAACGCCTTCAATCCAATGGCAAGTACAGCCATCTACTTGCCAAAGAACAGGTCTATTCAAAATCTACAACCTGTTAAAGCTTGGTGAATAAATAGCCTAAAGCCTTCAGCGCAATGGCAAGTACAGCCATCTGCTTGGCAGAGAATAGGTCTATTCAAAATCTATATCCTCTTGTAGCATGGTGAATAGATCGCCTAACGCGTTCAATCCAATGGCCAGTACAGCCATCCTCTTGCCAGAGAATATGCATACACAAAACCAATAGTCTGTTATACCTTGGTGAATAGATCGCTTAACGCCTTCAATCCAATGGCAAG
>NW_016980339.1:289-539 GCF_001483705.2 Eufriesea mexicana | reverse complement strand
TCTATTCATCAAGCTATAACGGGATATAGATTTTGAATAGACCTATTCTCTGGCAAGTAGATGTCAGTACTTGCCATTGAATTGAAGGCGATAGGCGATCTATCCATCAAGCTATAACAGGTTATAGACTTTGAATGCACCTATTTTCAAGCAAGTAGACGTCTGTTCGTGCCATTGAATTGACGGCGTTAGGCGATCTATTCTCCGAGCTATAACGGATTATATATTTTGAATATACCCATTCTCTGGC
>NW_016980339.1:0-248 GCF_001483705.2 Eufriesea mexicana | reverse complement strand
TCACCAAGCTATAACAGGTTATAGATTGTGAATAGACCTATTCTCTGGCAAGTAGATGGCTGTACTTGCCATTGGGTGCAGACGTCTGGCGACCTATTAACCAAGCTACAACAGATTATAGATTTTGAATAGACCAATCCTCTGGCAAGTAAATGGCTGTACTTGCCATTCGATTGATGGCGTAGGGCGATCTATTCACCAAGCTACAACAGGTTATAGATTATGAATGGACCAATTTTCTGGCAAGT
>NW_016980338.1:0-258 GCF_001483705.2 Eufriesea mexicana | reverse complement strand
GCAATTTTGGACTCGGCACGTTAGGTTTAGTTAGTCTGCGTTCGGTAATGTTAGCGTAGGTCAAGTTGGTTCATGGTTTCTTTGACTTTTGCGCTATTCACTGCTATTTGGTCGCTTTCTGCGCTCTTCTGTGCTCTAGTATATTCTGCTTGTCCCTGGGGAGGCAAGCAACTCTGGTCTCGGCACGTCATGTTAAGTTAGGATACGTTTGCTATATTACGTTTGGCTAGAATAGGACAGGATAGAGTTGACTTTTGT
>NW_016980337.1:0-1072 GCF_001483705.2 Eufriesea mexicana | reverse complement strand
TGGCTGTTCTTGACATTGGTTGAAGGCGATGGGCGACCTATTCACCAAGCTATAACAGGTTATAGATTTTGAAGAGGCCTATTCTCTGGCAAGTAGATGTCTGTACTAGCCATTGGATTGAAGGCTTTATGCGACCTATTCACCTAGCGATAACAGGTTATAGATTTTGAATAGACCAATTCTCTGGCAAGTAGATGGCTGTTCTTGCCACTGGTTGAAGGCGATGGGCGACCTATTCACCGAGCTATAAAGATTATAGATTTTGAATAGGCCTATTCTCTGGTAAGTAGATGGCTGTACTTGCCATTGGATTGTAGGCGATATCAGATCTTGTTGTATACACCAAGATATAACAGATTATAGATCTTGAATAGCCCTATTCTCTTGCAAGTAGATGGCTGTACTTACCATTGGATTGAAGGCGTTAGGCGTCCTATTCACCAAGCTTGAACAGAATATATACCTTGAATAGACCGATTCTATGTCAAGTAGAATGCTGCACTTGCCATTGGATTGAAGGCGTTAGGCGATCTACTCACCAAGCTATAAAAGATTATAGATTTCGAATAGACCTAGTCTGTGGCAAGGGGATGGCAGCACTTGCCATAGGATTGGAGGCGATAGGCGATCTATTCACTAAGCTACAAAAGGTTATAGATTTTGAATTAGATCTATTCTCTGGCATGTAGGTGGAGGTACTTGCCATTGGATTGAAAGCGTTTGGCGATCTATTCACTGAGCTATAACGGATTATAGATCTTGAATAGTCCTATTCTCTGGCAAGTAGATGGCTGTTCTTGCCATTGGTTGAAGGCGATGGGCGAACCATTCACCAAGCTATAACAGGTTATATATTTCGAATAGGCCTATTCTCTGGCAAGTAGATGTCTGTACTAGCCATTGGCTTGAAGGCGTTATGCGACCTATTCACCAAGCTACAATGGATCATAGATTTTGAATAGACCAATTCTCTGGCAAGTAGATGGCTGTTCTTGCCATTGGTTGTAGTCGTTAGGCGACCTATTCACCAAGCTATAACAGATTATAGATTTTGAACAGGCCTACTCTCTGG
>NW_016980336.1:0-272 GCF_001483705.2 Eufriesea mexicana | reverse complement strand
CATACGTCCGCCCATACGTTCAACCGTACATTCGCCCTGCCATACACGCATCCATACATCCATCCATCCATCCTCCCATACATAAATCCATCTAACCATACGTCCATCCATCCATACATCCTTACATATATACATCCATACCTCCATACATCCGTAGATCCGTCCATCCATACCTGTATCCATCCATACATCCATGTATCGATACTGCTATCCATCCATACATACATGCAACCATACATCCACCCATCCATACATCGATCGTTCCATACATC
>NW_016980335.1:0-465 GCF_001483705.2 Eufriesea mexicana | reverse complement strand
TAACGTGAAGAGACCACTAATGATGGACTCCACAGTGATACGGAGAGCGGAATAGAGCACAGTCGTGGCAGAAATCCACCGCATTGCAGTGAATAGCACAGAAGTCGAAGATAACAAAACCTAACCTCTCCTAACCTAACCTAGCCGAACGTAGCAATACTCAGCATAGCGTGCCACGATCACTGCAGCTGGAATTTCCAGAACCAAGCAGAATATATTAGTGCGCAGCGGATAGCAGGAATCCAGCGGGTAATAGAGTATGGCATGAAAGTCGAAGATATACATACCGAACCAAAACTATCGTAACTTAACCAAACGTAACCTAACTCAAACTTAGGTGCCGAGAACACAATTGCTTGCCTCCCTGGTGCAGAGCGGGATACGGCACAGCAATGTGGAGCTTAGAAATCCACCGATTAGCAGCGGGTAGCACAATATTCATAGATACACTCTCCTAACCTATCC
>NW_016980334.1:0-931 GCF_001483705.2 Eufriesea mexicana | reverse complement strand
CCAATGCGCAGTCTAGTTATATCTATAAAAATTTTCAAATGACCGTACGATGCTCTGTACGTGTAGCAACAGAGCACTGCAGCCGATGTACTTATCTGTTCTGTGAGAACTTCAACTCCACGCGAGTGCGTGAATAATCAACGTATATGTCAAATGCGGCTATGGATACTTACAATTGGCAGTCCGGTACTTGGCACTTCAACCATCAGAGCAGTGTACATATTCGATTAACATGTTCAGTGATGTAAGTTCTATAGCAAGTCTAGGATGATGAATGGCAGGCCCACCGACGCTCGTGAATTTAGCCGTCGACGAAAATGTACTGAGTACAGCAATTACGACAGTCGTGTTGCCGTTGCATTAATTTGCCCACTCATGATATAAATTCCACAGCAGTTCCAAGATAATGAATGCACAGTACAGTTATGGCTAGCAACAATTACATTTGGCAATACCGTAACTAGTACATGCAGTACCACATCAATGTAGATGTTGGATTAATCTGTTCATTGCTTATTTGAATCATACAGCAATTCTAGAATGAGCACAGAGAGAAACGTTATCGCTCGACAAATTCCGTATTGACAACTCAGTACTGAATATAGCCAACAGCGCTGTGCTACAGCCATTGCGACAACCTGTCCTATGATGCTATAAGTTATATTACTATTCTAGAATGACCACGGGATAGACCTATTATCGCTAAGGATATTCACAACTGGAAATACATCACTGTTTGTAGCCGTCTAAGAAGCACTACATCAATTTCATTAATCTGCTCGCAGACCATCTGAGTTCTACAGCAATTGTAGAACGACCAACGCATTCGACAATAATCGCTAGAGTTATTCACATAGAACAATACGGGGCTGATAATAGCCATAAGCACAGAATTATGGTAGATGGATTAATGTATTGATTGATGCAATAG
>NW_016980333.1:0-267 GCF_001483705.2 Eufriesea mexicana | reverse complement strand
TGTCAGAAATTGTGTTTTGGTCATGTTAGGTTGAGTGAGGCATCGTTTGTATGTGTTTCGTTTGGCTAGGTTAGGATAGGCTACCTTGACATCTTTCCTATTCACTTCTATTCGGTGTATTTCTGCGCTCTAATGTGTTGTAGTGTGCGCTGCCTGCCTCTGGGAATGCCTGCAATATTGGCTCGTCACGTTAACTAGATTAAAGTTACGTTTCGTTAGGTTAGGTTTGCTTGTTTGGATACGCTACGCTTGCTTATGTAATGTCTG
>NW_016980332.1:0-681 GCF_001483705.2 Eufriesea mexicana | reverse complement strand
AATGGCAAGTACAGCCATCTACTTGCCAGAGAATAGGCCTATTCAAAATCTGTAGTCTGTTATTGCGTGGTGAATAGGTAGCATAACGCCTTCAATCGAATGGCAAGTACAACCATCTACTTGCCAGAGAATAGGCCTATTCATAATCTATAGTCTGTTATAGCTTGGTGAATAGGTAGCCTATCGCCTTCAATCCAATGGCAAGTACAGCCATCTGCTTGCAAGAGAATAAGCTTATTCAAGATCTAAAATCTGTTATTGCTTGGTGAATACATCGCCTAACGGCTTCAATCGAATGGCAAGAACCGCCATCTACTTGCCTGAGAATCGGTCTATTCATAATCTATAATCTGTTATAGCTTGGTGAACAGATCGCCAAGCGCCTTCAATCCAATGACAGGTACATACACCTACTTGCCAGAAAATAGGTTTATTCAAAATCTATAACATGTTATAGCTTGGTGAATAGATCGCCTAACGCCATCAATCCAATGGCAAGTACAGTCATCTTCTTGCCAGAGAATAGGTCTATTCAAAATCTATAATCCGTTACAGCTTGGTGAATAGGTAGCCTAACGCCTTCATTTGAATGGCAAGTACAGCCATCTACTTGCCAGGGAATAGGCCTATTCAAGGTCTAAAATCTGTTTTAGCTTGGTGAATACATCGCCTAAGGCCTTC
>NW_016980331.1:0-1101 GCF_001483705.2 Eufriesea mexicana | reverse complement strand
AGCAATTGTGGTCGTGGCAGGTCTGGTTATGAAGCTTACGTTTGGTCAGGTTAGACATGAATAAGTTTAGTCAGTGTGGCTTTGACTTCCGTGCTGTACTCGGTTTTCCGGTGGAGTTCTGGCTCAAACGCGCTCTACTATATTCTGCTTGGCTCTGGGGATGACAGCAATTGTGTTCGCGGAGAGTTATTTTGAGTTTGCCTACGTTTGGTTAGGTTCTGTCTGTTTGGGTTAGGTCTGGATATCTTTGACTTTTCTGCTTTTCACTGCGGTTCTATGGATTATTGTGATCTACTCTCCTCGATTATATTCTGCTCGGCTTTGGCAAGACCAGCATTAGTCGTCGCGGGACGATAGGCTGAGTTAGGTTACGTTTGGTTATGTTAATTTCGGTTAGCTTAGGACTGGGTAGCTTTGACTTCCGCGCTGTACACTGCTATTCGGTGGACTTCTGCCCTATGCTGTGCCCTAATATGTTCTGCTTGGCAGTGTGGAGCAAAGCATTATTGGTCTCGGCGCGTAAGCTTGAGTTACGTTGCGTTTATGTTGGTTAGGTTAGGTAGGTTCAGTTAGGGTTACTTCCAACTTTGTGCTATAGTCTTCGTTTCTATGGACTTCTTCCCCCTGCTCTGCCCTAGTATGTTCTGGTTGTCTCTCGGGCGGCAATCGATAGCGAACACGGTGCGTTAGATTTAGCTAGATTACGTTTGGTTAGGTTGGGTTATGTTAGGTTTGGTTAGGGTACCACTGACTTTTGTCCAATATACTGCTATTCGTTGGACCTCTGCTCTCTATGGGGCTCTAGTACGTTCTCCTTGGATCTGGGGTGGTCAGAAATATGGCCCTCGGCACGTTAGGTTGTGTGCCGCTACGTTCGGTTATGTTACGTTTGTTTAGGTTATGACAGGGTAGCATCGACTCTTGTGCAATACGCTGCGATCCGATAGATTTCTGCGCTCTACCCTCCTCTAATATGTTCTGCTTGTCTCTGGCGAGTGCGGCAACGGAGGCCTCGGCACGATAGGTTGAGTCAGGTACCGATTGGTTAGTTTTGGTCAGGCAAATATCGTTACGGGTTGCATTGACTTTCGTGCTATACAC
>NW_016980330.1:0-818 GCF_001483705.2 Eufriesea mexicana | reverse complement strand
CTCTACTGCACTCTGCTCGACTCTGGGGAGGCGAGCAGCAGTGGTCGTGGCAAATCAGGTTTACTTAAGTTACGTTTGGTTATGTCAGGTTAGGATAAGTTTAGTCACGGTAGTCTTGACCTTCGTACTATACACTGTTATTCGATGGATTCCTGCGATACACTCTGCTCTACTACATTACGCTTGGGTCCGGAGAGGCCAGTGCTGTAGTGCGTTTTGCTTTCCTCCGTGGAGGCCAGCAATAGTGATCTGGTCATGTAGAGTTGAATTAAGCTTCGTTTGTATGTGTTACGCTTGGCTAGGTTAGGATAGGCTACTTTGACCACAGTGCTATTCAATGGAATTCGGTAAATTTCTGCACTCTAATGTTCTATAGCGTGCACTGCCTGGCTTTGCGGATGCCAACAATATAGGCCTCGCTACGTTTTGCTTAGATACACTACGTTTGGATAGGTAAGGTCAGGTAATGTTATGTCAGGATATATCTGACTTTTGTGCTATGCACTGCAATGCGGCTGATTTCCGCGCTACGCTGCTCCCTAGTATATTCTGCTTAGCTCAGAGGAGACCAGCAACAATGGTCTCGGCACGTTAGGTTGAGCTATGACGCGTTTGGATATATTACGTTTGGTGAGGTTAGGATAGGATAGCTTAGACATCTGTGCTATACACTGCTATCCTCCGACGTCTGCGCTCTACTGCGTTCTAATATTTTCTGCTTCGCTCTGGGGAGGACAGCAATAGTGGTCCCGTCGCGTTATGCTTGATTAGGTTACGTTTGTATATGAGAAGGTTGGTTACGTTAGGACAGAATATCT
>NW_016980329.1:0-549 GCF_001483705.2 Eufriesea mexicana | reverse complement strand
GAGTGCCAAGCAGAATATGCTAGAACACAGTAGATCGCAGTAGTCCACCTCATTACAGTGTTCGGAACAGAAGTCGAAGGTATCTTAAACTAACCCAAGCATACCGAACCTAACCGAACGTAACCTAACAGAGCCCAGCGCGCCGCGGCCACTATTTCGGGCCTCGTCAGAGCAGAGCAGAGTACATTAGGCCACAGTAGTGCTCAGTAGTCCGCCGAATGACAGTGAATAGCACAAAAGTCGTTGCTGCCCTAGCCTAACATAACCATACGTAGCATAAACAAATGCAACGCAGGTCACTTTAACGTGCCGGGACAACTATTTCTGGCCTATCTAGAGCCAATCAGAATAAACTAACGCACGGTATAGCGCAGAGCTTCACCGAGTGGCGTCATATATCACAAAAGCCAATGCTACCACCTCCTACCCTAACCAAACGTAACATATCCAGGCGAAGCCTAGATGAAGCTAGAGTACTGATGCCGATATTACTGGGCTTCCCAGAGTTGGGCAGAGAATAGTAGGGCAATATGGATCGTCAAAATACGC
>NW_016980328.1:0-1247 GCF_001483705.2 Eufriesea mexicana | reverse complement strand
CTTTTCAACAATTTTCGATTTTTCGAAATATATATTTTCTCAATTCGCCCCGACTATCCTTCGCATCTCTGGATCAAAGCAAAGTTTTCCTTCCCTCTCAAGACATATTCTCCCCTTTGCAGCTTTTAATTAAGAATAATTACAACCTTTGGTGTACATTTACGTAGCATTGCAATAATGTTTGTCTTATCTTTATGAAGATCTGAAACGAAGTATTGTGGAACTTACCATGTGAACAGTACGACTTTTACTCAGATGAATTCTGTATTTATCGTATTTGCTTGGAACGCATTAGAAGAAAACCATATCTAGCTCGCTGCGTAAGAATATGTATTACGTATGTATATATACACAGGACAAAGGTATATATATATATGTAGGAATTTACCAAATCGCTCGAGAGAAATTTGCAGGCTGAACACGTTGGTACAAAGAAGCCGTTTTTGATTAACAATAACAGTATCGTTTATTTAAAGGATAAGCTGTCTACAAACACAAACTGACTCTTACTGACTGATTCTGTCTCTGCTCTCTGTGTTCTCTGCACACTGCTCTCTAATCGTTCTGTCACTGTAACTTTAACTCTAACTGTAACTGCCTGTGTCTTCCAGAACGGGCCCTTTTAAAGCCAGTCCAGAAGACAAGCGCCTCCCTGAAGGATGAGAGACTCCCTCTACGCCAAGAGAGGTGGTCACGGTCGCGTTACCCTTGGTTTATGCCAGGGAAAGCCGAGGTTCAGCGAGGCCATCTCACGTGGCCTGGCCCCGACCTTCTGCGGCCCATTGTCAGCCAGGTCCCAGATGCTGAAGCCTAATTCTCCAAATGAGGCTTTCGACCGACGCCTCTTGTCCGGTGACCAGAGCTAATACGAAGCTTGACACTGCTGCTCAATAAACAAATAAACACCAGATCAACACTCGAATTATTCAGCATCTGAGACTTGGCTTCCCGGAGACCCTAACTAGTCTTCTATACCTAAATCCTTTTAAACTACCTTATTTCTAAATACTGCCCGCTCGCCATTCCTACATATATACACGACAAAAGTTAAGAAATAAAATAGTGACAATTGCAACAAATATGTGACAATTCTAAATTTGAACCAACAAAATGTCTAACTTCTATCCCATCGAGATATAGGAGTAAATGACGTTGAATGATCAACAACTCGTTGACTCTTAGTCACTAGAAGGACCTAGTCCATAAACTCAGGCCAACGTCAGATTTCAAGATATCTAACTCATTCC
>NW_016980327.1:0-568 GCF_001483705.2 Eufriesea mexicana | reverse complement strand
TATATTACGTTCGGTGGGGTTAGGTTTATTGGGTTAGGTAAGGGCAGCTTTGACCTTTGCGCTTAACACAGCTACAGTATACTGTGATTTATCATATTCCGCTTGTCTCTGGGAACGCCAGCAGTAGAGATAGCGGCACGTTAGTTTAAGTTACGTTACGCTTGGCTAGGTTAGGTTAGGTCAGGTAGGGTTATTGTATCTTTCGCTCTTTTACACTGCAGTGCGGCGGATTCCTGCTCTCGACTGTGCTTACGTTCGGTTAGGTTAGGTTTGCTTGGGTCAGGTTTGGACACCTTTGACTTTTGTGATGTACTCTGCAGTTCGGTGGATTTCTGCGCTGTACTGTGCTGTAGTACGTTCTGCTTGTCTCTCGGAAGGACCGTAATAGTGGTCCCAGCACGTTAGCTTGTGATAGGCTACATTTGGTTATGTTACGTTAGCCTAGGTTAGTGTTGGATAGCTTCGACTCTTGCAGTATACACTGCGTCTCTACGGATTTGAGCGGTCTACACTCCTCCAATGTTCTCAGCTTGTCTATTAGGAGGCCGGCAATACTGGTCTCGGCACG
>NW_016980326.1:306-595 GCF_001483705.2 Eufriesea mexicana | reverse complement strand
ATGCATTTATGGAAGTATGGATGTGGGGATGTATGGATGAATGTATGTTTGGATGGATGGATGTATGGTTGGATGTATCTATGGATGGGTGGATGGGTGGAAGTATGTATGGATGTATGTATGGATGTACGAATGTATGGATGTACGGATGTATTGATGTATGGATGTATATATGTATGGAGGTGTGGATGGATGGAGTTATGCGTGTATGGATGTATGAATGTATGGATGTACGAATGTATGGATGTACGAATGTATGGATGTACGGATGTATGGATGTATGGATGTA
>NW_016980326.1:0-252 GCF_001483705.2 Eufriesea mexicana | reverse complement strand
TGGAAGTATGGATGGGTGGATGTATGGATGTATGGATGTATATATGTATGGATGTATGGATGGATGTATGTGTGAGTGGATGGATGTATGGATGGACGTATTTTCGTGTGTATGGATGTATGGATGTATATATGTTTGCATGCATGCAGGGATGGGTGTATCGAAAGATGGATGTACGAATGGATGGAATGATGGATGTATGGGCGGATTGAGGTATGGATGGATGGATTTATGGATGTATGGATGGATGTA
>NW_016980325.1:0-510 GCF_001483705.2 Eufriesea mexicana | reverse complement strand
GACGCGAAGCTACTTCACGAACAGGAGATTCCAGCTGATAGGGAGCACGAATCTGACGAGAAGTCGGTAACAATGGGTTACCCGCAAGTGCCAATACTAGGCCATAGCTTCTAGAATCTCGTTTCCGACGACTTGCTGGCGCAACAAGTGCCCGAGGAGACCCAATGCGAAGCGGTCGCTTACGCTGACGACATAGTAACCCTGGTCAGCGGTAACTCGAGGGAGGAACTGCGGCGAGAGGGGCAATCAGTTGCCACAGCGGTCTCTACATGGTGCAGCCGCAAGAGGCTAGTACTATCGGCCGTGGAGACGGAGATGCTGTTGGCGAAGGCGAAGCTCGACGCCGAACGACCACTAACAATTCGCATCAACGGGAAAAGTAGCAGGATGCGACCGTCGGTAAAACACCTGGGTGTCCTTCTTGAACGCGGCCTGGGGGTTGAAAGCCACGCGCAAGAAACGGCGCACAATTGCAGAAGGGTGTTCAATAGCCTTGCAAAGGTGGCCAAG
>NW_016980324.1:0-8503 GCF_001483705.2 Eufriesea mexicana | reverse complement strand
TCTCGGGAGGCCAGCGATAGTGGTCGCGGTACGTTAGGATAAGCTATAGTACGTTTGGTTAGGCTAGGTTTGCTTAGGTTTGTTTGGGATTGCTATGACTTTTGTTCTATACACTGCTATTCTGTCCATTCCAGCGCCTTACATTGCTCTGCTGTACTCGGCCTGGCTCCCATGAGGCCAGAAATAGTGTTCGGGGCACCGCAATTTGGGTTACGTTACGTTTGGACAAATTAGTAGAGTGCAGCTTCGACTTTTGTGCTATACACAGTTATTCGGTGAATTTATGCGCTCTACTGTGCACCTATTTGCACTGATTGGCTCTGGAGATACCAGCAATGGCAGTCTCGGCGCTCTAGATTCTGTCAGGCTACGTCTGGTTATGTCACGTTTGTACGGGTGACGTTAGGATAGCGCTGTCTATCGTGTTATGCAATGATATACGGTGGATTTCTGCGCTTTACTGTGCTCTACCAACCGCTGCTCGAATCTGGGGAGGCCGGCAGTAGTGGTCGCTGCACGTTACATCAAGTTATGTTACGTTTGGCTATGTTACGATTTGTTAGGTTAGGAAAGGATGGCTTTAACTTTTGAGCCATACACTCCTATTCGGTGGATTTCTGCGCTTCACTGTGCTCAAATATGTTCTGATTTGCACTGAGGAGGTCAGCAATCGTGGCGCAGGCACGTCAGGTTGAGTTAGGTTCATCTGGTTTTGTATCGTTTGGTTAGGTTACGATAGCATTACTGCGACTATTGTGCAATACACTGCTGTTCGCCGGATTCCTCCGCTCTTCAGAGCTCCACCATACTCTGCTAGACTCTGGGGACACCAGCAATGGCGGGCTTGGGACGTTAGGTTGTGTTGGCCTACGTTAGGTTAGGTTACGTTAGTTTGGGTTAGGTTCGCATATATTTGACTTTTCCGCTATACACTGTGATTCTATGGATTTCTGCGCCCTACTCTTCAATAGTCTTTTCTGCTTGGCTATGCAGAGGTAAGCAGGAGTGGTGCGGCACGTTAGTTTGAGTTAGATTACGCTTGGTTAGGTTAGGTTTGGATAGGTCAGGATGGGATAGCTATGATTTTTGTGCAATACTCTGCTATACGGTGGATTCCCACGCTCTACTGCGCTCTAATATGCTCTGCTTGGCTTTGGGGAGTACAGCAGTGGTGGTCTCGTCACGTTACTTTTGGTAAGGTTACGTTCGGATATGTTACGATTGGATAAGTTAGGAAAGGTTAGCTTCAATTTTTTTTTCTAAACACCTATATTCGGTGGACATCTGCATTCCACTCTGCTCTAATATGTTCTGCTTGACTCTGTGGAGGCCAGTAATATTGTTCGTTACACGTTTGGTTGAGTTACCTTTCGTTTGCTTTTGATAATTTAGGATATGTTTGATTATGATGGCTTTGGCTTTTGTGCTACGCACTGCTATACGGTGGATTCCTGCGCTCTACAGAGCTCAGGTATGTCCGGCTGGATCATGGAGAGGCCAGTAATTCTGGTTTCGGTCCGTTACGTTGCGTTAGGCCATGTTTGGCTACAGTACGCTAGTTCGGGGTTTGGCTTGGATAGATATGACTTTCGTGGTACACACTGATGTTCGGTGGATTTCTACGCTCTACTGTGGTCTACTACATTCTGCTTGGCCGTGGGGAGGCCAGAAATGGTGGTGGCGTCCCGATAGGTAGAGTTACATAACGATTTTCTATGTTACGATTGGATATTTTGGGACAGGATTTCTCCGTCTTTTGTGCTGTATTCTGCTATTCCGTGGACCTCTGTGCTCTGCTGTGCTCTGATATGTTCTGCTCGACTATGGGGAGGCCGGTGGAATTAGGCTCGGCACGTTATGTTGAGTTAGGCTACGTTCGGTTAGGTTGGGTCCGGAAACTTTAGGTTCGGATACCTTCCGCTTTGTACTGTACGTTGCAAGGCGGTTGATTACTGCATCCTACACTGCTCTGGCATATTCTGCGTGGGTCTGGGGAAGCAAGCAATTGTGGCCTCTGTACATTACGTTGCGTTATATTACGCCCTGCGTGGCTAGGATGGGTTTGGTTTGGATAGGTTAGCTTTCACCTTTGGGCTATACACGGCTACTCAGTCGACACCTGCGTTCTGAATTGCTTTACTAGCCTCTGTTTGCCTCTGCGGATGCCAACAGCAGTGGTAGTGGCACGTTTGGTTCGATTAGGTTACGTTTGGTTAGGCTAGGTTTGGCTAGGTTTGGTTGGGATGGCTCTGTCTTTTGTGCTATACATTGCAACTAGGTGGATATATGTTCTCTGCTTTGCACTACTAACCTCTGCTTGTCTCTGGCGGCCAGCAATGTCGGTCGCGGCACATTTGGTTGAGTTACGTTACGTTTGGCTTTGTCAGGGTGGTATAAGTTTGGTTAGGATGGCTTTAACGTCTGTGCTATATGCTGCTATCCGGTGGACTTCTGCGCTCCACTGTGTTGCAGTATGTTCTCCTTAGCTCTGGAGAGGCCAGCAATAGCGGCCTCGGCACGATAATTTGAAATATCTTGCGTAAGGTTACGCTACGTTTGATTGTGTTAGGTTATGGTAGCTTTGACTTTAGCGCTGTACACCGATATACGGTGGATTTCTGCGATCTACAGTTCTCTGAAACGTTCTGCCTGGGTCTGTGGTGGTCAGCAATTGTAGTCTCGACACGTTATGCTGAGTTATGTTACGTTTCGCTTGGCTATGTTGGGTTTGGTATGGCTTGGATGGCTTTCACCTTTGTTCTATACACTGCAGCTCAGTCGATGTCTGCGTTCTGCGTTGCTCGTGGTCGTGGAACGTCTGGTTGAGTTAGGTTACGTTTGGTTAGGCTAGGTTTGGCTATGTTTGCTTGGGGTAGCTTAGACTTTTGTGCTGTACACTGCTATTCGGTGGCTTTAGGCGCTCTACTGTGCTCTAGTATAGTTTGCTCGGCTCTGGGGAGGCCAGCATTATTGGCCTCGGCAGGCTAGAGCACGGTATGCTGCGTTTGGTCCCATTATATTTGGTTATGTTACGATAGGATGCTTTTGACATTTGCGCTACACTCTGCTGTTTGGTGGCTTTCTGCGCTCTACTTTGCCCTACAATACTCTGCTCTACTCCGGCGATGCCAGCAATAGTGGTCTCGGCACCTTAGGATGAGAAAGATTACGTATGGTTATGTTTCGTTTGGTTAACTTAGGAAAGGATAGCTATGACTCTTGTGCTATGCACCGCAATTCGGTGGACTCGTGCTCTCTACATTGCTCTAATATGTTCCGCTTGGCTCAGAGCGTGCCAGCAATAGTGGTCTCGAAACTTCTGGTTGAGGTATATTACGTATGGTTATGTCACGTTCGGTTAGGTTAGGATAGGATAGCTTTGACGTTTGTGCTATACACGGCCTTTCCGTGTATTCCTGCGCCCCACATTCCTCTTATATGCTCTGGTTGGCTCTGGGAACGCCGGTAATGGTATTCTCGGCACGGTATGTGCAGTTAGTCTACGTTGGCTTGTGATAACTTAGGGCAGGGTAGGTTGTGGTACCTTCGACCTTTTTGTTATACACTGCAATGCGGTGGATTGCTGCGCATTGCTCAGCTCTATTATATTGTGCTTGCCTCTGCCGAGGCCGGCATTAGCGGTCCCCGAACGTTAGGTTGAGTTTGGTTACGTTTGGTTATGTTCCGTTTGGATAGGTCAGGAAGCGATAGAACTGACTTTTGTTCCGGACACTGCAATTTGTTGGCTTTCTGCGCTCCTGTGCACTATAGCACGTTTTGCTTGTCTCTGGGGAGGCCAGTAGAAATTGTCGCGGCACGTTATATACAGTTAGGATACGCTTGGCTATATTACGTTCTGATATGTTATGATGTGGTTTGGTTGACTTTAGTGCTGTGCTCTGTTATTCGGTGGATTTCTACGCCATACATTGCCCTGGTATACTCTGCTCGACTCTGCGGAGGACGGTAATAGTGGTCTCGGTACGTTTGTTTGCGTTAGGCTACGTTTGGTTAGGTTATGTTTGTTTGGGTTAGGAGTGGATAGCTTTGGTTTTGGTGCTGTGCACTGCTATGCGATGGGTTTCTGTGCTCCAGTGCGCTATAATATGCTCTGGTTGGCTCTGGAGGTGCCAGCAATATTGGTCTCGGCACACTAGGCTGAATCAGGTTACGCTTGGCTTTTCCAGGTTGGATAGGTTTGGTGGGGATGGCTTTGACTCTTGCGCTATACACTGCTTTTGGGTAGATATATGCGCACTGCGTTGCTCTACTGGCATCCGCGTGTCTTTGAGGAGGCCATCAATGGTGGTCGTGGCACGTTCGGTTGAGTTAGGTTACGTTTGGTGAGGCAATGTTATGTTATGTCTGGGCAGGTTGGTTTTGACCTTTGAGCTATACAATGCCGTTCGGTGGCTTTCTGCTCTCTTTTGTGCGCTGTCGCATTCTACTTGTCTCTGTGGATGCCAGGAATAGTACTCTCGGCGTGTTAAATTGAGTTATGTTACGTTTGCTTAGGTTAGGTTTGGCTAGGTTTGGTGAGGATAGATTTGACTTTTGTGATGTACACTGCTGTTCGGAAGCTTTCTGCGCTCTACGTTGCTCTAGCACACTCTGCTTATCTTTGTGAGGCCAGCAGTTGCGGCCGTGGCACGTAAGGTTGGGATACGTTACGTCTGCTTATGTTAAGTTTGGCTAAGTTTAGTTAGAATGTCTTCGACTTTTGCCCTATACACTGCTATTCCGCGGACTTCTGTGCCCTACTGTCATCTAATATGCTCTGCTTGGCGCTGCGGATTCCAGCTATGACGGTCTCGGCACGATAGGTAGTGTTATGCTTCGTTTGGCTATGTTAGGTTATGTCCTGTTAGGTTAGGATATCTTAGACTTTTGTGCTTTGCATATCAGTGCGGCGAATTTCTGCGCTTCACTGTGCTCGAGTGCATTCTGCTTTGCTCTGTGGAGGTCAGTAATAGTGGTGAACGCATGCAAGTCTGATTTATGTTACGTCTGGTTATGTTACGTTTGGTAAGGTTAGGGTGGGATAACATAATCTTTTGCGCTATACACTGCTATTCGGCGGATTTCTGCGCTCGTCATTGCTCTACTATACTCTGCGAGACTCTGAGCAGACCAGCAACTCTGGCCTCGGCACGTTAGGATTAGTCAGGTTACGATCGTTTGTATTAATTTTTGATACGTTATTATAGGATAGAATATACCTTGGTGCTCTAGACTGCTATTCGGTGTGTATCTAAGCACTATATTGCTCTACTGTACTCTGCTCGACTCCCTGGAGGCCAACAATGGTGGCCGCGGCACGATAGTACTTGTTAGGTTACGCTTGTTAATGTTACGATTGGTTAGGTTTAGTATAGGATAGTTGTGACTTTTGTGGTATACACCACACTTCGGAGGATTTCTACGCTCTATATGCGTTTACTGTACTCTGCCGGCCTCAGGGGAGGCCAGTACTCGTTATCTCGGCACGTTAGATTGAGTTGCGCTGCGTTTGATTAGGTTATACTAGTTTAGGTTATGTGCGGATTGCTTTGACTTCCGTCGTATAAACTTTTGTACGGTGGACTTCTGCGCTCTAGCTCTAGGTTGACATAAGTAATATTTGATTATGTAACGTTTGGTCTGGTTAGGATATTATAGTTTCGACTTTTATGCTATACACCGCACTTCGGTTGATTTCTGCTCCCTGCATAGCTCTAATATGCTCTGCCTGGCTGTGGGGAGCCCAGCTATAGTATTCTCTGCACGTTACGCTTAGTTAGTCTACGTTGGGTTAGGTTAGGCTGGGACAGGTTAGGTTAGTGTACCTTTGACATTGTGCTACACACTACAATGCGATGGATAAATGCATTTTACTGCGCTCTAGTATATTCTGCTTGGCTCAGCGGATGCAAGCAGTAGTGACCTCTGCGCGTTACGTTGGGTTAAGCAACGTTCGGTTATACTACGTTTGGCCATGTTAGGACAGGGTAGCCTCGACTGTTGTGCTGTGCACTGCGATTCTATGAACTTCTGCTCTGTACAGTCCTCTAGTATGTTCTATTTGCATCTGAGAAGTGCAGCAATAGCGCTCTCGGCACGTTTGGAGGAGCTGGGTTGCGCTTGGTTACGCTACGTTTGGCTAGGTTAAGGTAGTATGGCTCAGACTTTTGTTCCGTACACTGCCATTCGGAGGACTCCTGCACTCTAGATTGGCGTACTATAGTCTGCCCGACTCCCGGGAGGCCAGTAATAGTGGCCTCGGCTCGTTAGGTCGTGCAATGCTTCGTTTGGCTGGATTAGGTCATGCCATGTTAGATTAGAATATCTATGCCTTTTGCAATTTGCACTCTATTTCGGCGGATTTTGCGCTCTCCTCTGCCATAGTATATTCTGCTTTGCTCTGTGGAGGCCATGAATAGTGGTTGCTCCACGTTAGGTTCAGTTAGAAAGCTTTCGGTTAGGTTAGGTTACATTGCGTTAGATTAGGGTATCTTCGACTTTCTCGTTGTAATCTGTTATTTGGAGGAATCGAGCGCTGTACTGTGCTCTACTATACTATGCTCGAACATGGCGAGGCCAGCAATAGTGGTCGCGGAGCGTTATTTTGAGTTATGTTACGTTCGGTTATATTACAATTCGATAGGTTAGGAAAGAGTGGCTTTAACTTTTGCGCTATACACTGCTATTCTATAGATTTCGGCTCTTTAGTGCGCTCTAGTATATTGTGCTTGGCTCTGGGGATATCAGCAACAATGGTCCAGGCACGTTAGGTTAAGTTTGGTTACGCTTGCTTATATTACGTTTGGATAGGTTAGGACAGGGGAGAGTTGACTTTTGGACAATAGACCTCCCTTCGGCGGATTTCTACGCTCTCCGCTGCTCTACTATATCCTGCTCGACTCCGGAGAGGCTAGTAATAGTAGTCCCGGCACGTTAGGTTGTGCTATCCTACGTTTGGTTAGACTACGTTTGCTTGGGTTATGTTTGGATAGATCTGGTTTTCGTGGTAAGCAGTGTTTTTCGGTGGATCTCTGCGCTCGAATGTGCTCTACCATATTCTGCATGGCCATGGGGTTCCAGCAAAACTGGTTGCGTCATGGCACGCTGAGTTAAACTTCGCTTGGTTAGGTTATGTTGGTTTGGGCTAGGATTGTATACCTATGACTTCTCTGCTATACACAGCGTTTCCGTGGGTTTCTGCGCTCTATTCCCTCCCATTCGTCCTGCTTGGCTCTGGGGAGGCCAGCAATGGCGATCGCGGCATGTTAGTTTGAGTTACGTTACTTTTGTGTATGTTAGGATTGACTTGGTTATTAGAGCATTGCTTTGACTTTTGTGCTGTGCCCTGTACTTGGTGGATTCCTGCGCCCTACTGTGCTCCAGTATGCTCAGCTCGGCGCTGGAAACGCCAGCAATGGTGGTATCAGCGCGTTAAGTTTTGCCATGCTACGATTGCGTAGGTTAGGTTGGGTAAGGTTAGGTTAGGATACCTTTAACTTTTGTGTTTTGCACTGCGATGCGGCAGACCTCTGCGCACTACCGTTCACTAGTGTGCACTGATAGGCTCTTGGAGGTCAGCAATATTGGTCTAAGAACGTTAGGTCAAGTCAGTTTGCGTTTGGTTACGTCATGTTCGGTTAAGTTAGGCAAGGATAGCCTCGGCTTTTGCGCTATACACTGCTGATAGGTGGATTTCTGCACACGACATTACTCTGCTATTCTGTGCCTGACTCTGGGGCGACCAGCAATTTCGGTCGTGGCTCGTTAGGAAGAGTTTTGTTACGTTTGGTTGCGTTACGTTTGGATCGGTCGGGATAGTGCAGCTTTGACATTTGTGTTATACACTGCTATACAGAGGATTCCTGTGCCCTAGTGTGCTCGAATATGCTCTGCTTGGCTCTGGAGAGGCCAGCATTTTGGGTCTCGGCACGCTAGTCTGAGTTAAGTTTCGTCTGGCTTTGTTAAGTTTGGTTAGGTTGGGAGAGGATAGCTTTGACTCCTGTGCTATACACAGTTATTCGGTGGACCTCTGCGCTCTATATTGCCCTACTACACCCTGCTCGCCTCTCGAGGCGCCAGCGATATTTGTCGCGGCACGTTAGGTTATGTTATATTACTGACGGTTATGTTAGGTTACGTTGTGTTAGGCTGCGATAGCTCCGGCTTTTGTGCAACACACTGCTCTTCTATGGACTTCTGCTATCTTCTGTGCGCTATAACACTCTGCTTGTCTCCGTGCACGCCAGGAATAGTGCTCTCAGCATGTTGCGTTGAGTTATGTTACGTTCTGTTATGTCGTGTTTGGTTAATTTTTGTTAGGATTGATTTGACTTTTGCGATATACACACATGTTAGGCAAATTTTAGCGTTCTACATTGCTCTGCCATACTCTGCTCGGCCCTGGGGAGGCCAGTTGCAGTGGTCTATGCACGTTAGTTTAAGACAGGCTGCGTTCGTAGTATTATGCTTGGTAACGTGAGGCCGGGATAGCTATTACTTTTGT
>NW_016980323.1:0-554 GCF_001483705.2 Eufriesea mexicana | reverse complement strand
CCTGCGCTCTATTTGGCTCTACTATACCCTGCTCGACCCTGTGGAGGCCAGCAGTAGAGGTCGCGGCAGGACAGGTTCTCTCATGCTGTGTTTGGTAATGTTACGTTTGTTTAATGTTACGTTTGGTTATGTTAGGATAGGATATCTCCGAATTTTGTGCTACACACTGCTATTCGGTGTATTTCTGCTCCCTTCGTTGCTCTACTATACCCTGCTCGACCCTGGGGAGGCCTGCAATGGCGGGCGTGGCACAGCAAATTGAGCTATGTATCCTTTTGTTAGGTTCCGTTAGGTAACGTTTGGTCAGGATAGATTCGACTTCTTTGCTATGCACTGCTTTTCGGTGTATTTCTGCGCTGCACTGTGCTCTATTATGTTCTGCTTGGCTCTGGGGGGCCAGCAATGGTGGCCTCGGCACGTTAGTTAGAGGTATATGACGGCTGGTTATGTTACGCTTTGTTAGGTTAGTGGAGGGTAGCTTCGACTCTTACGCTACACACCGCCATTCGGTGGACTTAAGCGCTCTACTGTGCTCTAGCATATTCTGCTTGTCG
>NW_016980322.1:0-574 GCF_001483705.2 Eufriesea mexicana | reverse complement strand
AGAACAATATTGAGCGTAGCAGTCCACCTAATTGCGGTTTATAGCACAAGAGTCAAAACTATCGACTCCTGACCTAACCAATCGTAACATGGTCAAACGAAACGTAACTCAACCTAACGCTACCACTATTGCTGGCCTCCCTAGAGCCAAGCAGAACACATTAGAGCACAGTGGTGTGCAGAAAGCCACCGAGCATCAGTTTATACCGCTCAGTGCATAGCTATCCAGACTAACCCAAGCTAACGTAACCTAACCGAACGTAGCCCAACTCAACGTAACGAGCCGAGACCACTTTTACCGGCCTCTCCATAGACGCGCTTAGCGTAGTAGAGCAATGTGGAGCGCAGAAATCCACCGGATGTCTGTGTATATCCCAAAAATCAAAGCAGGATGTCCCTGACTTTTGCGATATGAACAGCAGTGCTGTTGATTCCTGAGCTCTACCGTGTCCTAGTATATTCGGTTTGGCACTGCGGACGCCGGCAATAGTAGTCTTGGTACGTTAGTTTGGCTTAGGCTACGTTTGCTTATGGTACGTTTGGTTAGGTTGGTAAAGGATAACTTTGACTTTTGC
>NW_016980321.1:0-1397 GCF_001483705.2 Eufriesea mexicana | reverse complement strand
AGAGCACTGTAGGGCGCAGGAATCCGCGTAGTAGCAGAATACAGCACTTAAGACAATGTTACCCCCTCCTAACCTACCCAATTGTAACAAAACCAAACGTGACCTAGCTCAACCTAACGTGCCGCGACCACTGTTGCTGTCCTCTTCAGAGCTAAGCAGAGCACATTAGTGGGGAGTACGATGCAGAAATCCATAAAATCGCAGTGTATATCGGAAAAGTCCGAGTTATCCAAACCTAACACAAACAAATCGAACATAGCGCAACATTGCCTATCTCATCCTAACCTACCGAGGCCGCTATTGCTGCCATCCCCAGAATCAAGCTGGACATACTGGAGCACAGTAGAGCACAGAGATCCACCGAATAGCAACGTAAGGCACAAAAGTCAAAGCTAACTGAGCCTATCATAACCAAACATAACATAACCGACCGTAACCTAACTCAACCTATCGTTCCTGGAACACTGTTACTGGAAGCCAAGCGGAATATACTAGAGCGCATTGGAGCGCAGAATTCCGGCGCATTGATGTGTGAAACAGAGAAGCAGAAGTTGTCCTAACATAACCAGGCTTAGCCTATCATAAGCAAACGTAACCAGTTCCAACATAACGTGCCTATCCAAATATTGCTGGACTTCCATTCGCCAAGCAGGGCATATTGGGGGAGAGTACAGCACAGAGGTCCACAGAGTGGCAGAATTAGCACGGAAGTCAGAGGTATCCTAACCTAACACACACAAATATAACGTAATCAAACGTGACATAACACATTCTGACGCTCCGCTGCCACCATTTCTGGAAATCCCACAGCTTAGCAGGGAATATTAGATCACAGTAGAGCGCAGAGATTCGCCGAATAGCAGTGTACAGAGCAAAGGACATAGCTATCCTGTCCTGACCTATCCAAACGTAGCCCAATCAAATGCAGCACAGCACAATCCAACACGCCGAGGCTGCTGTTGCTGGACTCCCCAGCGCCAAGCAGAGATTATTAGAGCACAGTAGAGCACAGATATCCACCGAAGAGAAGTGTACAGCACAAAAGGCGAGACTACCCTATCCAAGCCAAACCAAACCATAACTAACCTAACGTAGCATAACTCAACCAAACGTGAAACGACCACAATTGCAAGCGACCCCAGACACATGCGTATGATAGTAGAGCAACGCAACGCACAGGTATCGAAAGAATAACGGTGCATAGCGCAAATGTCTAAGCCATCCTAACAAAACCTAACCTGACCTGATCTAACCGAACGTAACATGACAAAACCTAACGTGCCTACGCCTCCATTGCTGATCTACACAGAGCAAAGCAGAAAACATTAGAGCTGAGTAGAGTGCAGAAATCCAACGGATAGCAGTATATAGCACAAAAGTATAAGCTACCCTATCCT
>NW_016980320.1:0-578 GCF_001483705.2 Eufriesea mexicana | reverse complement strand
ATATCCAGATATACATCCCCACGCACACCCATAAACGTATCCATATAACCATCCATACATCATTCCATCCATACAAACATCCATGCGTACATCCATACTTCCTTGCGTACATACATCCATCCGTACATCCGCCCAAAGATCTGTAAATCCAACCACCCATATATGCGGACATACATCCCCACGCACGTCCATAAATATATCCATACCAGCATCCATACGTTAATTCATACATCCATACATCCATACATCCATCCATACATCCATCCATTAATCCATCCGTCCATACATCCATCCATCCATACGACCGTCCAACCATACACCCAAATTCCCACACATCCATTATTCCATACATACAACCATCCATACATTCATTCAAACATCCATACACACATTCATCCATCCATACATGCATCCATACCTCCATCCATACATGCATCCATCCATACGTCCATCCATCCATCCATGCGTCGAACCATCCATCCGTACACCCATCCATACATCCATTCATAAGTACTTGCACGCATACATCCATACAGCCAACCATCCATCCAAACATCCATCCATCTTTCAATCTATCC
>NW_016980319.1:0-329 GCF_001483705.2 Eufriesea mexicana | reverse complement strand
TCTGTAGCACGCCAATAGAATCTTTCCCCCTTATTTATGCAAGAAAGTTAGCTCATCTCAATAGTAGTCGAAAAAGTCAATAAAATTGCATTTTCCAGCATGATTTTTGGCATTGCAATGGCAATAGCACACCAATCGAGTCTTTCCGTCTTCTTTACGAAAGAAAGATAGTTCACCACGATATTAGTGGAAAATGTCAATAAAATTGAATCTGCCAGGCACATTCTATACCGTTGCAATGGTTGTAGCACGCTAAAAGTATCTTTCCTCGTCATTTATGCAAGCAGGGCAGCTCACCACAATATTAGTGGATGATGTCAATAAAATTG
>NW_016980318.1:0-323 GCF_001483705.2 Eufriesea mexicana | reverse complement strand
TTTATTGTCATTTTCCACATATATCGTGGTGAGCAAACCTTCTCGCATGAATAAGGTGGAATGGCTCTATTGGCTTGCTATAGCCATTGCTATGCAATAGAGTCTGACTGCCGAGTTCAATTTTATTGATACTTTCGTCTAATATCCAGGTGATCAAGCTTCCTCACATAAATGATTGGGATAAACTCACTTGGCGTGCTATAGCCATTGTAATGCAATAGAATCTGACAGAGAAGTTTAACGTTATTGTCATTTTCGAATAAAATCGTTGTTGAACAAGCCTTCTTGCACAAAGAAGGAGGAAAGGCCACTTTGGCGTGCTG
>NW_016980317.1:0-480 GCF_001483705.2 Eufriesea mexicana | reverse complement strand
ATCCATACCTCAATCCATCCATACATCCATCAACCCAAACAACCATTCATCCATACATACATACATCGATACATCCATCTTTCCATAGATCCATCCACCCATGCATCCACCTACCGATACATCCACCCATCCATGCATCCAAAGAACCATACATCCATCCGTCCATACTAGCACCCATCCCTACACCCATCGATCCATACATCTATACATCCATACATCCATCCATCCATACATTCATACATCCACACTCATAAATCCATCCATCCATACATCCATACAACCATACATACATCCATACATATATCCATACATACATTCATACATCCATCCATCCATACATCCAACCACTCATACATCCATCCACCCATACATCCATTCAGATAAACATCCATACATCCACCCATCCATACATTCATTCATCCCCACATCCATAAATCTATCCATACATTCATCCATACAACCATACATACATCCATACAT
>NW_016980316.1:0-661 GCF_001483705.2 Eufriesea mexicana | reverse complement strand
CACTGCGACCGTATGGATTTCTGCGATCTACTCTCCTCTATTATTCTCTGCTTGGCTCTGTGGAGGCCAGCAGTACCGGTCGTGTCACGATTGGCAGAGATATGGTACGTTTGGTTGCGTTACGTTTGGTTAGGTTAGGAAGGGATAGCTTTGACTCTTGTGCTGTGCACTGCTTTACGTTGAATTCCTGCGCTCTACTGTGCTGTAGTACGTTCTGCTTGGCTCTCGGGAGGCCGGAAATGGTGGTCTCTTCCGGCTAGTTAGAGTTATGTTACGCTTCGCATGACTAGGTTTGGATATGTTTCGTTACGATGGCTATGACTTTTGTGCTGCACACTGCTCTTACGTGGATTTCAGCGCTCTGCTGTGACCTAATATTCTCTGCTTCCATCTGAGCATGCTTAAAATAGCGTCCGCGGCGCGTTAAGTTTGGTTAGGTTACGTTTAGTCTAGTTAGATTACGTTTCGTTCGGTTAGGTTAGGTTATGTCAGGTTAGCTTAGGGTGTCTTTGACTTTTGTGCTATGCACTGCTATTTGGAGGCTTCCTCCTCTCTACTCTGAATAGCCTTGGAGAGGTCAGAAATTGTGGCCGTGTCATGTTAGGCTGAGTTAAATTACGTTTGGATAACCTATGTCAACATGGGTACGGTTTCGATAGCT
>NW_016980315.1:0-1243 GCF_001483705.2 Eufriesea mexicana | reverse complement strand
CACGATAGGTTGCGTTATGTTACGTACGGTTAGTTTAGGATGGGTCAGTTTATTTTAGGACATGCTCAACTTTGGTGCCATTCACTTCAATGTGGTTGATTTCTGCGCACTACTGTGCTCCAGTACATTCTGATTGTCTTTGCGGGGGCAAGCAATTAGGTTGTGCGGGGAAACGTTTTAGTATGTCTCGTTCTTCTAGGTTAGGATATGCTACAGCTTCTTTTGTGCTTTACCCTGCTTTTCGGAGGATTTCTGTTATCTAAAGCGCTATACTACATTCTGATTTGCTCTGGGGATGCCAGTAACAGTGGTCTCGGCAGGTGATTTTGGGTTATGCTGAGTTTGGTTAGGTTAGATTATGTCAGGTTGGGTTATGGTATCTTCGGCATTTGTGCCATTCACTGCAATGCGGTGGATTTCTGCTCTCTAATGGGCTCTAGTACATTCTGTTTGTCTCTGTAGAGGCCAGAAGAATTTGTCTCGTAGTGTTACGTTGAGTTAGACTACGTTTGGGTATGTCACGTTTGGCCAGGTACTGATACGCTAGTTTGACTTTTGTGCTATTCACTGATACTCGGTGGATTTCTGCGCTCTAGTATGCTCTAATCCGCTCTGCTGGGCTCTGGTAGGTCAACACTTGTGGTCTGGGCACGTTACGTTGAGTCAGGCTACGTTTGGTTGGGCTACGTTTGGTCAGGTTAACTTAGGGCATCTACGACCTTTGTGCTTCACACTGCAATGCGGCGGATTTCGGCGCACTACCGTGCTCTAGTACATTCTGGTTGACTCTGCGAAGTACAGGAATAGTGGTCTAGGCACGTTAGGTGGAGTTAAGTTGCGTATGGCTAGGTTATGTTTGGCTACGTTATGCCAGGAAAGCTTTCACTACTGTGCTATACACTGCAGTTCGGTGGATTTCTGCGCTCTATTGTGATCTAATATGTTCTGCCTAGCTCTGGGGAGGCCAGAAACAGTGGTCGCGTCATGTTATGATGAGTTAGGTGACGTTTGGTCAGGTCAGGTTATGTTCCGTTTGGTCAGGATATCGTTTACGTTTGTACACAACAGCGCTATTCTATGGACTTCGCGGCTATACTGAGATCTACCGTACTATGCTCTACCATGGGGGGAGGGCAGTAATAGTGGCCGCGGCAAATTAGGCTCAGATAGGCTGTCTTGTAATGTTACTTTCGGTTAGTGTAGGAGATAACAGCTTCGACTTGGGTGCTATACACTGCTATAC
>NW_016980314.1:0-648 GCF_001483705.2 Eufriesea mexicana | reverse complement strand
CTGTGCTCTAGTCTGCTATAATATGTTCCGCTTGGCTGTGAGGAGCGTAGCAATAGTGGCCTCAGAACGTTAGGAGGAGATACGCTACGTTCGGTTTTCTCACGTTTGGCTAGGTTAGAACAGGTTAGCCTTGACGTTTGTGGTATACACTGCGATGCGGCGGACGTCTGCAATCTACTCTACTCTTATGCGCTCTGCTTGGCTCTCGGGAGGGCAGCAACTCTGTTCCCGGCTAGTTAGGTTGACATATGTTACGTTCGGCTTGGTTTGGTTTGGTTAGTGTAGCTTTGAACTTTGTGCTGTACTCTGCTATTCGGCAGATGTCTGCGATCTGCATGGCTCTGACATCTTCTGCTTGCCTATGGGAAGGCCAGTGATAGTGGTAGTGGCACGTTTGGATGAGTTAGTTTACGCTTGGTTATGTTACGTTAGATAATGTTTTGCTAGGATGGCTGTGACTTTTATCCTATACTCCGCTATTCGTAGAATGTCGAGGCTGTATAGTGCTCTAGTATATTCTACTAGGCCATAGAGAGGCCAGAGGTAGTGGTGTCGGCACGTTAGGCAGAGTTATGTCGCGTTTGTTTATGCTACGTTTGGTTAGGTCCGGCCAGGATTGCTTTGACTTCTGTTATGTTCAGCGCTATT
>NW_016980313.1:0-451 GCF_001483705.2 Eufriesea mexicana | reverse complement strand
AGGCCAGCAGTGGAGATCTCGGCACGTTACTCTCCGTTATATTACCGTTGGTTATACTAGGTTCGGCTAGGGTAGGAGAGGATAGCTTTGACTTTTGCGCTACACACTGTTATTCGGCGAATTTCCGCTTTCTACTATGCTTTAATATATGCTCTGTTCGAGTGTGGGGTTGACGGCAGTAGTGGACGTGGCACGATTGTCTGAGATCTGTTACGTTTGGTAAGGTTAAGCTTGGTTAGGTTTGGCTAGGATGGCTTTGACTTTTGTGCTATACACAGCCGTGCTATGGATTTCTGCGGTCTACTCTCCTCTAAGATTCTGAGCTTGGCGATGGGGAGGCCTGCAATAGCGGTCTAGGCATGTTATGCTGTGTTAGGGTACGTTCTTCTATGGCACGTTTGGTTTGGTTAGGAAAGGGTAACACTGACTTTGTACTGTACGCAGTCATTCA
>NW_016980312.1:0-632 GCF_001483705.2 Eufriesea mexicana | reverse complement strand
CATACATCCATACATACATACATTCATACATATATACATCCGTACATCCATTCATCCGTACATTCATACTTTCGTACACCAATCCAGCCATACATCCATCCATCGATACAACCATTCATACATACATACATTCACCCATTCATCCATCTTGCCATACATCCATCCACCCATACATCCACCCATCCATATAAGGGCCCATCCATACGTCCATCGATCCATACATCTATCCACCCATACATCCATCCATCCATACATACATACATCCACACTTTCCATCCATACATACATCCAACCATACATACATCCATACGTTCATACATCCATACATCCATAAATCCATCCATCTATACATCCATCCATCAGAACATACATACTTCCGTACATCCATCCATCCATTCATCCACCCATCCATACATCCATCTATCCATAGATCCATACAACAAACCAACCATCCATCCAACCATACATCCGCACATGTATCAATACATACATCCATACATACACAAATACGTTCGTCCATAAATACACCCATACATACAGCCATTCATACATATATACATACACCCTCACATACATCCATACATACATCCGTTCATACATCCATACATACATCCATACATACATACATACAA
>NW_016980311.1:0-768 GCF_001483705.2 Eufriesea mexicana | reverse complement strand
GCAATGCTATAGAATATGCCTGGAAAATTCAATTTTATTGACATTTTCGACTAATATCGTGGTCAGCTAGTTTTATTTCATAAATAAGGAGAAATAATTCTATTGGCGTGCTATAGCCGTCGCAATGCTATAGAATATGCCTGGAAAATTCAATTTTATGGACATTTTCGACTAATATCGTGGTGGGCTAACCTTCTTGCATAAATAAGGATGAAGGATTCAATTGGCGTGCTATAGCCGTCGCAATGCTATAGAATATCTCTGGAAAATTTTATTTTAATGACTTTTTCGACTATTATCGTGGTCAGCTAATTTTATTGCATAAATAAGGAGAAAAGATTCTATTGTTGTGCTATAGCCATTGCAATGCTATAGAATCTGACTGGAAAATTCAATTTTATTGACATTTTAGACTAATATCGTGGTGAGCTAATTTTATTACATAAATAAGGAGAAAAGATTCTATTGGCGTGCTATAGCCATTGCAGTGCTATAGAATCTGACTGGAAAATTCAATTTTATTGACATTTTCGACTAATATCGTGGTGAGCTAATTTTATTTCATAAATAAGGAGAAATAATTCTATTGGCGTGCTATAGCCATAAAGCTATAGAATCTTCCAGGAAAATTCAATTTTATTGACATTTTCGACTAATATCGTGGTGAGCTTGCTTTATTGCATATATAATGAGAAAAGGTTCAAGTTGCGTGCTAAAGCCGTCGCAATGCTATTGAATCTGGCTGGAAAATTCAATTTTATTGACTTT
>NW_016980310.1:0-571 GCF_001483705.2 Eufriesea mexicana | reverse complement strand
TTGCTGGCCTTCACGGTGACAAGCTGAAAGCCTTAGAGCACTGTAGGGCGCGGAAATCCACCTAATAGCAGACTATAGCACTAAAGTCAAAGCAATTACCTCCTAACAAAACCAACCGCAACATATCCCAACCTAACGTGCCGGGACCTCTATTGTTGCCCTAGCCAGAGCCAAGCTGGACATATAAGATCACAATAGAGCGCACAAATCTACCGAATGGCAGGCTACAGCACAGAAGTTAAAGCTATCCTGATCAAACTTAGCCTGACCCAGCCAAGCCGTACGTAGCTTGATTCATCATAACGAGGCGAGATCACTATTGCTGGCGTTGTCAGAGCCAAGCTGAGTATATTAGATCACTGTAGGGCGCAGAAATCCACCTAATAGCAGGCTATAGCACTAAAGTCATAGCCATCCTCTCTTAACCAAACCAACCGTAACATAAACAAACGTAACCCCACTCAACCTAACGTGTCGCGACCACAATTACTGGCCTTCCCATAGTCAGGCGGAACACCTTAGTGGAGAGTAGAATGCAGAAATTCGTACAATCGCAGTGTATATCGGAAAA
>NW_016980309.1:0-1077 GCF_001483705.2 Eufriesea mexicana | reverse complement strand
TAGATCTTGAATAGTCCTATTCTCTGGCAAGTAGATGGCTCTACTTGCTATTCGATTGGATGCCATAGACGATCTATTCACCAAGCTATAACGGGTTACTGATTTAGGATAGGCCGATTCTCTGGCATGAAGGTGGCTGTACTTGCCATTGGATTCAAGGCGTTAGGCGATCTATTCACCAAGCTATAACAGATTATAGATCTTGAATAGTCCTATTCTCTGGCAAGTTCATGGCTGTACCTGCCATTGGGTTGCAGGCGATAGGCGATCTAATCACCAAGCTATGGCAACGAATATGTTTTGAATATACTCATTCTCTGGCGAGTAGATGGCTGTACTTGCCACTGGATTCAAGGCGTTAGGCGATCTATTCACCATGCTGTTACAGGCTATATATTTTGAATAGACCTTTTCTCTGGCAAGTAGATGGCTGTAGTTGCCAATGGATTGAAGGCGTTATGCGATCTATTCACCAAGCTGCAACAGGTTATAGATTATGAATACACCTATTCTCTGGCAAGCAGATTGCTGTACTTGCCATTGGATTGAAGGCGTTAGGCGTTTTTCACATAAAGATATAAAAGATTATTGATTTTGAATACACATATTCCCAGGCAAGTAGGTGGCAGTACTTGAGATTGGATTGAAGGCGTTAGGCGATCTATTCACCAAGCTATAACAGATTATAGATTTTGAATAATCTTATTCCCTGGCTAGTATCTGGCTGTACTTGCCATTGGATTGAAGGCGTTAGGCGATTTATTCACTAAGCAATAACAGGATTTACATTTTGAATATACCTATTCTCTGGCAAGTAGATGGCTGTACTTTTGAATGCGGTAGGCGAACTATTCGCCAAGCTATAAAAGGTTATAGATTATGAATATACCTATTCTCTGGCAAGCAGATGGCTGTACTTGCCATTGGATTGAAGGCGTCAGGCGATCTAATCACCAAGCTACGACAGCTTATAGATTTTGAAAAGTCTTATTCTCTTGCAAGTAGAAGGGTGTACTTGCCATTGGATTGAAGGCGGTAGGCGATCTATTCACCAAGCTATAGGAGTTTATAGATTTT
>NW_016980308.1:0-637 GCF_001483705.2 Eufriesea mexicana | reverse complement strand
GGTCGCGACACGCTGCGTTGGGCTATGGTACGTTCAGCTATGTTAGGGTCGGTCAGGTTGGGTAAGGTTATGTTCGACTTATGTGCGATACACTGCTGTTGGGTGGATCTCTGTGCTTTACATTCCTCTACTATACTCTGCTCGGCTCTTTGGGGGCAGTCTATAGCGGCCGCCGAACTTTGGGCTTAGTTATGTTACGATCGGTTGGGTCATGTTGGGCAATATTTGGTCAGGTTAGCTTTGACTTTCATGTCATACACTCTTCTTCGGTGGATTCCTGCGATCTACTGTGCTCTACTATATTCTACATTGCTCTGGGGAGGCCAGGGGCATAGGTCGCGGCACGTCATGTTGAGCTATGCAACGTTTTGGTAGGTGTGGTTAGGGCATATTAGGCTAGGATATTTACGGATTATGTGCTATTCACTGTAATGCGGTGGATTTCTGCGCACTACTCTACTCTAATACCCTCTGATTGTCCCTGTGGATGGAAGCAATAGCGGTCTCGTCATGTTATGTTGAGATATGTTACGTCTGGATGTGTTACGTTTGTCTGGGTTAGGAGGGGCTACTGCCACTTTTGTGATAGACACTGCAATTCCATGTATTTCTGCTCTCTAATGTGCTCTAACATTCT
>NW_016980307.1:0-579 GCF_001483705.2 Eufriesea mexicana | reverse complement strand
CCACCACCGCTGCACTCCTGGGAGCCGAGCCGAACATATTGGAGGAGAGAAAAGCGCAGGAGGCCGTAGAATCGCTGAGCAGAGCACAATAGTCGAAACTACCGCTCTAACGTAACATAACCAAGCGTAAGCTTCCCCAACCTAAAGTGCTTACACCACTATTGCTCACCGCTCCAGACCCAAGCAGAATTTAATAGAGGAAGGTAGAGGGCAGAAATCGGCCACATTGACGTGTACAGCAGAAAGGTAGATGTTACCATAGCCAAATGTCACCTAACCCAGCCTAACCGAACGTAACCAATCCCAACCTAACGTGCCTAGACCATTATTGCTGGCCTCCGCAGAGCCAAGCTGAATATACTAGAACTGAGTAGAGCGAAGTTATCCACCGGATTGCAGTGTAAAACACAAAGGTCAAAAATACCCTAACCTAACCTGAGCTAACCTAACCTAACCGAGCGTAGCCTAATTAAACGTAACGTACCGCGACCACTATTTCTCTCCTCCCGGGAGTCCAGCAGAGTATTGTAGAGTAATATAGAGCACAGGAATCGACTGAATGGCAGTATATAGCGCAAA
>NW_016980306.1:0-702 GCF_001483705.2 Eufriesea mexicana | reverse complement strand
CAGATTCCAGAGCATTGCAATGGCTATTGCACGCCAACAGAATCTTTCTTCCTTATTTACGCAGGAAAGTTAGCTCTCCACGATATTAGTCAAAAATGTCTATAAAATTATATCTGCCAGGCACATTCCATATTATTGAAATGGTTATAGCATAATGGTTATAGCACGCCGAAAGAATATTTGCTCTTTATTTATGCAAGAAAGGTAGCGCACCACAATACTATTCGAAAATGCAAATAAAACTGAATTTTCCGTCCAGATTCTATAGCATTGCAATGGTTATAGCTTGCCAGTATAATCTTTCCTCCTTGTTTATGCAAGAAAGCTAGCTGACCACGATATTAGTCGAAAATGTCAATAAAATTGAATTTTTCACCCAGATTCTGTAGCATTGCAATGGCAATATCACGCCAAAAGATCCTTTCCTACTTATTTATGAAGGAGAGTTAGCTCACCACGATATCAGTCGAAACTGTCAATAAAATTGAACTTTCCAGCTAGATTCTATACCTTTGCTAAGGCTATAACACGCCAATAGGATATTTCCTCCTTACTTATGCAAGAAAGGTATCTCACCACAATATAGTCGAAGATGTCAATAAAATTGATTTCTCCATCCAGATTCTACAGCATTTCAGCGACTATAGCACGTCAATAGAAGCTTTCCTCCTTATTTATGCAAGAAAGTTAGCTCACCACGAT
>NW_016980305.1:0-322 GCF_001483705.2 Eufriesea mexicana | reverse complement strand
AATGCAATAGAAGCTGGATGGAAAGTTCAATTTTATTGACATTTTCGACTAATGTCGTGGTGAACTAACGTTCTTGCAATGACATGGAGGAAAGATCCTTTTGGCGTACTATAGACATTGCAATGCTGTAGAATCTGGCCGGAAGGCACAATTTTATTGACATTTTCAACTAAAATCGTGGTGAGTTAACTTTCTTGCATAAATAAGGAGGAATGATTCTATTGGGGTGCTATTGGCATTGCATTGCTATAAAATCTGCCTGGAAAGCTCAATTTTATTGACATATTTTACTCATATCGTGGTGAGATAACTTTCTTCTAAA
>NW_016980304.1:0-541 GCF_001483705.2 Eufriesea mexicana | reverse complement strand
TGGATGTATGGATGTATGGATGGATGGATGTATGGATGGATGAGTGCATGGATGGATTGATTTTTGGATGTATGGGTGTGTGGATGTATGGATGTATGGATTGTATGTATGAATGTATGCATGTATGGATGTATGGATGTATGGATGTATGGACGTATGGATGTACGAATTTAGGGATGTACGGGTGTATGGATTTATGGATGGATATATGGATGGATTCAGGTATGTATGGTTGTATGTACGGATGAATGGATGTACGGATGAACGGATGTATGAATGGATTGAGGTATGGATTGGTGGATGTATGTATGGATGGATGCCTGGATGTATGTATGTATGGATGTATATATGTATGTGTGTTTGGATTGATGTACGTATGGATGGATGAGTGCATGTATGTATGTATTTGTGGATGTATGTATGTGTGCATGTATGGATGTATGGATGTATGGATGTATGGATGTATGGATGTATGGCCGTATGGATGTATGGATGTATGGATGTACGAATTTATGGGTGTACGGGTGTATGGATGTATTGA
>NW_016980303.1:0-281 GCF_001483705.2 Eufriesea mexicana | reverse complement strand
TTTTTAGAACTGCAGCAGAATACAAGTCATCATTGAACAGATCAATCCAATTCTACAGTGCTGTATTAATGGATGTATTAGAAACCGTGCTTATAACTATAAATATCTCTAGCCACAACCGGAATATACATTGCTCCTTCTAGATTTGCTTTTGAATTTACAACATCAGTGAGGGGATCAATCCATTTCTACAGTGCTGCGTTGATGGATGTACTTAAGACCGTGCATGCAATTATTAATATCTCTAGCCATAATCGTACTACGCATTGATTATTCTAGAC
>NW_016980302.1:0-602 GCF_001483705.2 Eufriesea mexicana | reverse complement strand
CAGCACAAAAGTCCAAGCTACCATCTCCTATCCATACCAACGGTAACATTACCAAACGCAGCCAAACGAATACTATCGAGCCATGACCACTGTTGCTGGCCTGCGCAGAGCGGAGCAAAGAATAATAGAGCAGAGTAGAGCGCAAGAAGCCACCAAATAGCAGCGAAGATCACAAACGTCGAAGATACTGTAACTTCAGGCGACCTAGCCTGCCCTTACCAAACGTAGATTAGCTCAACGTAACGTGCTGATACCACTATTGCTGTCCTCACCAGATGCAGGTAGAGTGAATTAGAGCACTAGAGCAAAGCTACCCCTCCTAATCTGACCAAACGTAACATGGCCAAGCGTAATGGACACAACTTGGTGAGCCGCGACCGCTGTTGCTGGGCCCACGAGAGCAGAGCAGAGTATAGTAGAGCAATGTAGGCCGCTGAAATCGGCCGAATAGCAGTGTATAGCAAAAAAGTCACGGCTATGCCTACCATACCAAACCAAAACTAGCCTAACATAACTGAACGTAACCAACACTAACATGTCGCGATCACTACTCCTGGCGTTAACAGACAAAGGCACACTGCGATAGCGCACATTAGTGCGCA
>NW_016980301.1:0-906 GCF_001483705.2 Eufriesea mexicana | reverse complement strand
GCTGTACACTGCCATTCGGTGAATTTCTGCACTCCACATTTCTCTACAGTACTCTGCTCGACTTCGGGGCTACGAGCAATAGCGTTCGCGGCACGTCGGGTTGAGTTAGGCTACGTTTGGTTAGGCTAGGTTACACTATGTTTGGTTAGGATAGTTTTACCTTCCGTGCTATACACTGATAATCGGTGGATTCCTGTGATCCACTGTTCTCTACTATTTTCTGCTTGCCTCTGGGGAAGCCAGAAGTAGTGGTATCGGTGCGTTAGTATCTGATATGTTACGTACGTTTTTGTTACGTTTGGCTAGGTTAGGATACGGTAGCTTTGACTCCTGCGCTGTACACTGCTATTTGGTGGATTTCAGCTTTCTACTGTGCTCAAACATGTTCAACTTGGCTCTGTGGTGGTCAGCAATATCGTTCACGTCACATTAGGCTGTGTTAGGCGAAGTTCGATTATGTTACGTTTGGGGAGGTTAGGATAAGATGTCTTAGACTTCCGCGCTACGCACAGCTGTCCGCGTATATCTGCGCTCTACTGTGCTCTACTGTATTCTGATTGGCCTGGGGAGACAGCAGTAGATGTCTGGGCATGTTAGGCTGAGTTATGTTACGTTTGTTTAGGATGGCTTTGACTTTTGTGTTGTACACTGATATTGGTTGGACATCTCCGTCCTACTGCGCTCCATCATGCTCTGCTTTGCACCGCAGTGGCCAGAATCAATGGCCGCGACATGTTTGGCAGTGTTATGTTACGTTTCGTTAGTCTATGTTAGCATGTGTAGAGTCCGTATAGCTTCGATTATTTTTCTATACACTGCGATTCTATTGGTTTCTGCGCCCTGGTTTGATGCAGTATGTCCTGCATGGCCCTGGGGAGGCCAGCAACAGTGGTCGCGTCACGTTAA
>NW_016980300.1:9127-10711 GCF_001483705.2 Eufriesea mexicana | reverse complement strand
TGTCTCCACTGCGATCTAATATTCTCTGCTTTGATGTGAGAGTGTCAAAAATTGTGGCCGCGGTCGGTTAGATTGGGTTCAGTTACTCTCGGTTATGTTAGGTTTGTTTGGGTTGGGTGAGTACGTCTTTAACTTTCGTGCTATACACGGCCATTCTATTGACCTCTGGGATCAATGCTCTTCTAGTGTGCGCTGCTTGGTGCTGGGAGGTCGGCAATGGTGTTCTCGTAACGTTATGGTGGTTTATGTGACGTTTGGCCTGGTTACGCTTGTTTAGGTTAGGATAGTGTAACTTCGAGTTTTTTGCCATGCACTGCTATTCGGTGGATTTCTGCGCTCTTCATTGCCCTACTCTACTCTGCACGACTCTGCGGAGACCAGCAATAGCGATCGTGGAGCGATAGGCTGCGATAGGCAACGTTTGGCTATGTCAGGTTAGGTCACGTAAGGTCATGATTTCTTCGACTTTTGTGCTATGCACTGCTATTCGGTGCATTTCTGCACTCTACTGTGCTCTAGTATGTTCTGATTGGCTATGGGGAGGTCAGCAGTATTGGCCTCCGCACGTTAGTGCGTGTTAATCTACTTTCGTTTATGTTACGTATGGTTATGTTTGGATAGTGGAGCTTCGACTATTGTGCTGTGCACTGCGATTCTATGGACTTATGCGCTCTACTCGCTTCTAATGTGTTCTGCTTGGCTCTGGTGAGGGCAGCAATAGTGGTATCGTGACGTTAGGATGAGTTAGGCTACGTTTGGTGATGTTACGCTTGGCCTGGTTCGGACACGATACCATTGACTTTCGCACTACACACTGCTATGCCGTCGATTTCTGCGGTATACCGTGCTCTAATGTGTTCTACTTGGCTTTGGGTGTACCAGCAATTGTGGTCCCGGCACGTTAGTGTGTGTTGTGTTGCGTTTGGTTATGTTACGTTTGGCTAGTTTAGGAGATGGTGGCTTAGGCTTTTGTGCTATACACTGCCCATCGGTGGGATTCTGAGTTCCACATTGCTCTACTATGCACTGCTCGACTCTCTAGTGGCCCGCTATATCATCGCGGGACGTTAAGTTGTGTTAGAATACGTTTGCTTGTGTTAGGCTGCGCTGCGTTTTGTTAGGATAGCTTTGACTTCTGTGCTACACACTGCTATTCGGTGTGCTTCTGCGCACTACAGCGCTCTAGTGTGCACAGGTTGTCACTGGGAAGGTCAGCAACAGCGGCCTCTGCACGTTGTGATGAGATAGGCTACGTTCGAATAGGTTAGATTCGGCGAAATTTTGCCGGGATAGCATTTACTTTTGTGCTATGCACAGCAGTTCGTGGGTTTCTGCGCTCTGCTGCGCTCGAGCATAATCTGATTCGCTCTGTGCCGGCCAGCAGTAGTGGTCTCGGCACGTTAGGTTGAGATAGGCTACGCTTGGTTGGCCTACGTTAAACTAGAATAGGTCTGCGTAGCTTTGGCTTTCGTGGTATACACTGCATTTCGGTGCATTTCCTGGTCTACTGTGGTCTACAGTTATCTGCTCCAACCTGGGGAGGCCAGCAATAGTGGTCTCGTCACGCTAGGTACAGCTATGCTA
>NW_016980300.1:0-2317 GCF_001483705.2 Eufriesea mexicana | reverse complement strand
CTTTCCACTAGTGTGTTCCGCTTTGCCCTGGGTAGGCCAGAAATAATGGTCGCGGCACGTTAGTTTGAGTTACGTTACGGTTGGTTAGGTTACTAGAGGATAGCTTTGACTTTAGTGCGATAGTCTGCTATTAGGTGGATTTCTGCGCCCTACTGCGAACTGATGTCCTCATCTTGACTCTGGAAAGGCCAGCAATTGTGGCCTCTGCACGTTGCGCTGTATCAGGTTACGTTCGGTTAGGTTTGGTTAGGCAATGATCGGTTAGGGTAGCTTCAACTTTCATCCTGTACACTGATATATGGTGGGATTCTGCACTCTAGTGTGCTCTAGTATGTTCTGCTTGGCTGTGGAAAGGCCAGGAACAGAGGTCTCTGCACGGTATGATGAGCCATGCTGCGTTCGGTTAGATCGGGTTGGGCTAAGTTGTGTAAACGTAGCATAAGGTTTTGTGCCGTACACGGCTATTCGGTGGGTTTCGGCGCTCTACTCTGCTCCAGTGTGTTCTGCTTGTATCCGGGAAGGTAGCAATGGCGGTCGCGGCACGTTGGGTTGAGTTATGCAATTTTTTGTTAGGCTCGCTTGGTTCGGGTTAGCTTTGGGCAGCTTTGACTTTTCCGATATACGCCGCGATTCCTAGGATTTCTGCGTCCTACTCTCTACTAATGCATTCTGCTTGGCTCTGGGGAGTCTAGCAATTGTGGTCGCGGCACTTTAGGTTGGGTTCGGTTACGTTTGTTTATGTTAGGTTAGGATAGGTTTGGACAGGATATCTCCGACCTTTGTGATTTTCGCCGAAATGCGGCCGATTCCTACGCTCTACTGTTCTCTACTTTGTTCTGCTTGGCCCTGGGGAAGCCGGTAATACTGGTCTAGGCACGTTAGGTTGAGCTATGTTGGGTAATGTTAGGCTAGTGTAGCTTTGACTCTTGTGCTGTACACTGCTATTCGGTGGATTTATGCTCTCTACTGTGATCTAATATTCTCTGCCATGCTCTGGGGATGCCAGAAATTGTGCCCACGGCACGTCCGGCTGAGTTAGATATAGGTTTGCTAATGACGCGTTTGGCTAGGTTAGGATGGAATATATTTGACTTTTGCACTTTACACTTTTATTCGGCCGTTATCTGCGCTCTTCGTTACTCTGCTACACCCTAATCGACTTAGGGTAGGTCAGCAACAGCGGTCGCGGCAGGATAGGTTGAGTTTGGTTGCGCTTGGATAGGTTAGGTTTCATGTTTGGTCTGGATTGCTTTGACTTTTGTGCTATGCACCGCTGTACGGTGGATTTCTGCGCTCTACAGTGATCTAATATTCTCTGCTTTGCTCTGGGGAGGACAGAAATAGTGTCCGCGGCGCGTTAGGTTTTGTTAGTTCACGGTTGGTTATGTTAGGTTAGGATATCATCAACTTTTGTGCTATACGATGATGTTCGGTGGATTTCTGCGAACTAATGTGCTCTAATATGTTCTGCATGGCTCTGGGGAGTCTAGAAATAGAGGTGTCTGCTCGTTAGGTTTAGTTACTCTACATTTGGTTACGTCAGGCTATATCTGGTCAGGTTATGATATCTTTAACTTTTGTGCTGTACATTGCTATTTGGTGGCTTTCTGCACCCTGCTTCGCTCTACTATTCATTGCTCGACTCAGCGGAGGGCAGCAGTAGAGGTCTCGGCACGTTAGGTTGGGACAGGCTGCGTTTGGTTAAGTTACGTTAGTCAGGGTTAGGTATGGATTGCTTCGTCTTACGTGGTATACACTTCTTTTCGGTTGATTTCCTAGATCTACTGTACTCCAGTATTATCCGGTAGGCTCTGCGGAGGCCGGTAATGGTGGTCTTGGCACGTTAGCTTACGACTCGTTACGTATGTTTATGATACGCTTGGTTAGGTTAGGATAGGATAGCTCTGACTTCTTTGATATACCCCGCTATGGTGTGGACTTCTGGGCTCTACATTCCTCCAGTATATACTGCTTGGCCCTTGGGGGCAAACAATGGTGGTCTCGGCACGTCAGTTTGTGTCAGGTTGCGTTTGGCTTGGCTAAGTTAGGTTAAGTTTGGTTAGGGTGGCTTTGACATTTGTGCTTTATACTGCTCTTGGAGGGTGGGGGGTGTTCTGCGTTTTACTGTGCTCCGGTATATTCTGCTTGGATGTTGGAGGCCAGCCATATAGGTCTCGGCTAATTAGGTTTAGATATTCTACGTTTGGTTGGGTTAGGTTATGTCAGGTTAGGGTAGAATGTCTTTGACTTTTGAGCTATACACCAATTCTCAAACGATTTCTACGCCCTACATTGCTCTATCGTACTCTGTTGGACT
>NW_016980299.1:0-721 GCF_001483705.2 Eufriesea mexicana | reverse complement strand
TATGTTACGTTTTTTTAGTCTAGGTCAAGATAGATCTGACTTTTGTGCTATACACTACTGTTCTGTAGACTGATACGATCTACTGTGCTCTGAGATGGTCTGCTTGGCTCCGTGGAGGCCAGGAAGAGTGGTCTCGGCACGTTGCGCTCTGCTGTGTTACGCCTGGTTATGTCACGTTTGGTTAGGTTATTAAAGGATAGCTTTGATGTCTGTGTTCTACAATGCAATGCGGCTGATTTCTGCGATCTACTTTTCTCTAATATGTTTAGTTTGGCCATGGTCCAGCAGTAGTGGTGGTGTCGCGGCAGGTTGCGCTATGTTACGCCTGGTAATGTTAGGTTAGGTAAAGTTTGGTTAGGATGGCATTGACTTTCGTGCTATACGCTGCTATTCGGAGGTCTTCTGCGCTCTACGGCGCTCTAGGATATTCTGCTCGGCACTGTGGAGGCCAGCGATGGTGGTCTCGGCACGCAAGGTTGAATTATGTAACGTTCGGTTATGTTTGGCTAGGTCAAGTTCGGTCAGGTTATGATTGACCTTCGTGCTATACACTGCTACTCGGAGGATTTCTGCAATCCACTGTGATGTAATGTATTCTGCTTGTCCTTGGGTAGGCCAGCAACGTTGTTGGCGGCTCGTTATGTCGGGTTAGGCTACGTTAGGTAGGGTTGCGTTCGCTTGGGCTAGGCACGGATAGCTACTACTTTTGTTCTACCCACTG
>NW_016980298.1:0-1251 GCF_001483705.2 Eufriesea mexicana | reverse complement strand
CACTATTGCGGCCTTTCCCAGGGCCTAGCTCAACATATCTGATAACAGTAGGGCGCAGAAATTCACCGAATTTCTATGTATGGCACATAAGTCACAGCCATCCTAGCCTAACCTTGTCAAGCATACCATAACCAAACGTAGCCTATCCCGACCTAGCGCGCCAAGACAACTACTGCTGACCTCAGCAGAGCCGATCAGAACATGCTAGAGCACAGTAGAGCGAAGACAACCATCGCATTGCAGTCTACATAACAAAATTCAAAGATATCCTAACCTAACCCAAACAAACCCAACCTAACCCAACCAAACCTAACCGGACCATACGTAATCTATCTTATCCTAGCGTGCTGCGAACAGTATTTATGTCTTCCGCAGAGCCAAGCAGAGCATATTGGAGGACACTGGATTGCAGAAATCCATAGAGTCGCGGCGTGCAGCAGAAACGTCGAAGCGATCCAAATCTAACCACAGCAAACGTAACATACCCAAACGTTCTCTACCTCAACGTAATGTACCGAGACCACTATTATTGGCATGCCCAGAGCCAAGCAGGACATACTAGAGCACTGTAGATCGCAGAAGTCCACCGCATTACAGTGTACAGGACCGAAGTCAAAGATATCCTAACATAACCAAACGCAGGATAACTCAACATAATGTGCCGATACCATCATTGCCGTCTGTCCCAGAGCCAAGCTGCACATATTACAGCACACTAAAGCTGCCGAATGCCAGTGTATAGCACAAAAGTCAATGCTACCCTCTCCTAACCTCATCAATCGTGACATACCCACATGTAACCTAACTCAAACTAACGAGCAGCTACCACTATTGCTGACATCCCCAGAGCCAAGCAGAGCACACTAGAGCACAGTAGATCTCAGAAATCCGCCGAAAATCAGTGCATAGCACAATAGACAAAGCTACACCTTCCTAACTTACCCAAACGTATCACAAACATACGCAAACCAACACGACCTAACGTGCCGAGACCACTAATGCTGGCCTCCGCAGAGGCAAGCAGAATATACCGGAACACAGTAGAGCGCAGATACACACCGCATAGCAGTTTATATCAAAAAAGTCAAAGACACCCTGATCATTCCTATCCCAAGCTAGCATAACCGAGCGTAACGTAATTCAGCATAACGTGCTGCGACCACTATTGCAGGTGCCCCACACACAAGGAGAATATGATACAGCAGAGTCGAGCGCGGAAATCTGCCGCTATGCTATGTAAATCGCAAAAGT
>NW_016980297.1:0-1169 GCF_001483705.2 Eufriesea mexicana | reverse complement strand
CAATGCTATAGAATCTTCCTGGAAATTTCAATTTTATTGACATTTTCGACTAATTTCGTGGTGAGCTACCTTCCTTGCATAGGTAAGGAGGAAAGATGCGTTCGGAGTGCTATAGCCATTGCAATGCTGCAGAATCTGGCTGGAATATTCAATTTTATTGACATTTTCGTCTAATATCGTGGTGAGTTCACTTTCTAGCATAAATAAGGAGGAAAGATTCTATTGGCGGGCTGTAGGCATTGCAATGCCATACAATCGTCCTGGAAAATTTACTTTTATTGACATTTTCGACTAATACCGTGGTGAGATATCTTCCTTGCGTACCTAATGAGGAAAGATCCTTTTGGAATGCTATAGCCACCGCAATGCAGAAGCATCTGTCTGGAAAATTCAATTTTATTAACATTTTTCACTGATATCGTGGTGAGGAAACTCTCTTCCATAAACAAGGAGGAAAGATTCTGTTGGTGTGCAATTGCCATTCCAATGCCAAAGAATCTTGCTGGAAAATTCAATTTTACTGACATTTTCGACTAATTCCGTGGTGAGCTAACTTCCTTGCATAGGTGAGGTGGAAAGATCCGTTCGGAGTGCCATAGCCATTGCAGTGCATCTGAATCTGTCTCGAAAATTCAATTTTATTGACAGTTTCGACTCATATCGTGGTGAGCCCACTTCCATGCATAAGTAAGGAGGAAAGATACTTTCGGCGTGCTATAGCCGTTGCAATGCTGCAGAATCGGGCTGGAAAATTCAATTTTATTGACATTTTCGACTTATATTGGGGTGAGATAACTTTCTTGCATAAACGTGGAAGAAAGATCCTTTCGGAGTGCTATAGCCATTGCAATGCTGCAGAATCTGGCTGGAAAATTCAATTTTATTGACATTTTCGACTATTATCGTGGTGAGATGACATTCTCGCATATATAAGTAGGATAGATCTTATTGGCGTGCTATAGGCATTGCAATGCAATAGAATCTTCCTGGAAAATTCATTTCCATTGACTTTATCGACTAATTTCGTGGACAGCTAACTATCTTGCATGAATAAGGAGGAAAGATTCTCTTGGCGTGCCATAGGCACTGCAATGCTCTGGAATCTGGCTGCAGAGTTCAAATTTATTGATAGTTTCGACTAATCTCGTGGTGCCCCATGTTCCTTGCTT
>NW_016980296.1:0-263 GCF_001483705.2 Eufriesea mexicana | reverse complement strand
TTATTCGATGGATTTCAACGCTCTGCGGTGCTCTAGTATGTTCAATTCGGCTCTGGGGCAGCTTGTAATCGTGGTCGCGGCACGTTAGTTTGAGATAAGATACGTTTGGTTAGGCTACGTTCGCTTTGGTTAGACATGGATAGCTTCGACTTTTCTGCCTTAAACTACGACTCTATCTATTCCTGCTCTTTACTCCCGATTATTCTCTGCTTGGCTCTTTGGAGGCCAGAAATACTGGTCGCGGCACGTTAGGCTGAGTTATA
>NW_016980295.1:0-953 GCF_001483705.2 Eufriesea mexicana | reverse complement strand
AACCTAACGTGCCGAGTCCAATATTACTTGCCTCTCCAGAGCCATGCAGAATATTCTAGAGCAAGGTAGATCGCAGTAATCCACAGCGATGCCGTTTACAGTGCAATAGTTATAGATATACTAACCAAACCTAACGGAATATCGCAAAACCGAGCGTAGCTAAACTCAACCTAACGTGCCGAGAATACTTCTGCTAGCCTCACCAGGGCCAACCACAATATACTAGAGAATAGTAGAGCGCAGTAATCCACCGCATTGCAGTGTATGACACAAAAGTGTGAGGCATCCTAGCCCTAACTGTCGTAACCGAAGCAAACCGAACGTAGCACAACTGAACATGTGGTGCCGGGATTAATTCCGCTGCCCAACCTTGGGCCAGCCAGAGCATATTGGGGCAATAGAGGGCGCTGAAATCCTCCGAATGGCTATGTATGGCACAAAAGTCAGTGTTACCGAATTCTAACCTTACCACACGTAACATGGCCATACGCAACATATCTCAACCTAACGTGCCGAGACCAATACTGCTGGCCCCACAGAGCCAAGCAGCACATACTAGAACACAGCAGACCGCAGAAATCCACCGAACAACTGTGTAAACAACGTAAGTCGAAGCTATCCAATCCTAAGCCAGACCAACATAACTAAAGCAAACGTAGCCTCACGCAATCTAACGTGTCGAAGCCACTATTGCCGGCCTCCCCATTGACGGGAATATTACAGTAGAGCAATGTAGGGTGCAGAAATCCTACGAAAATAGGTGTCCAGTATAAAAGTGAAAGCCATCATAGCCAAACGTAACCTAACCTATGGTCACTGAAATTAACGTAACTCAAACAAACGTGCCACGACCACCGTTGCTGGCCTCCGCAGGGACACCCAGATGCTATTACAGCAACGCAGAGAGTAGGTATCGACCCAAGAGCAGTGTATATCGCAAAAGTCGAAGCCAT
>NW_016980294.1:0-720 GCF_001483705.2 Eufriesea mexicana | reverse complement strand
ACCCGAACTAACATTACCCAACACAACGTTGCGTAGCCCAAACCAGCGCGCCAAGACCACTCTTCCTGGCCTCCCCACTGCCGAGCAGAGACTATTTGAGCACTCACACTAGAGAGCAGAGATCCTCCGAATAGCAGTGTACAGCACCAAAGTCAAAGCTATCCAATCCTAACCTAACCAAACCTAACATGACCAAACGCAGCATAATTCTACATAACGTGCCTAAACTACATTTGCCGGCGTCGCTAGAGCCAAGCAGAGCATATTAGAGCAATGTGGATCGCAGAAAGCCACCGAATTCCAGTGCATAGCACAGAAGTAGAAGCTATTGTAACCAAATATGGCCTAACCTAACCTGGACGAACGTAACCTATCATAATATAAAGTGCCGAGACCATGATTGCTGGCCACCATAGAGCCAAGCAAAACACATTAGAGCGCTGTGGAGCCCAGAAATCCGCCGCATAGCAGAGTACAGACAAAAGTCAGATCTATCCCATCCTAACCTAGCCAAGCATTAACCCACAAAACGTAACATATTTCTACCTAAGGTGCCGCGGCCACTATACCTGGCGTCCCCGGAAACAGGCAGATTGTGATAGCGCGCAGTATGGAGCAGAAGTCCATAGAATTGCGGTGAGTAACACAAGAGTCATGGCTATCGCAGACTAACCAAACGCAACCTAATCAATACAAATGTAACCCAACAGAACATAACGT
>NW_016980293.1:0-559 GCF_001483705.2 Eufriesea mexicana | reverse complement strand
TAACCAAGCCTAACCAAGCCCAACGTAACATAACTAAACCGAACGTGCCGAAAGCACTATACCCGGCGTCCACATAGGCAAGCAGAGTGTGGTAGCACACAGGAGAGCGCAGAGGTACATAGAATGGCAGTGTGCGGCACAAAAGTCAAAGATATCCTAACCTAACACAACGCAGCTTAACCAAACCAAACGTAATCCAGCTCAATCTAACGTGCGGCAACCACTATTTCTGGACAAACATGGGCCATTGCAGAATATAGTATAGCACAGTAGAGCGCAGAAATTCACCGCATAGCAGTGTACAGCACAAAAGTCTAAAGTATCCTCTCCTAACCTAACCAAACGTAACATAGCCGAACACAACCTTACTCGGCCTAAAGTGCCTAGAGCACTACTGCTGGCTTCCCCACTGCCAAGCAGAATATACTAGAGCACAGTAGACCGCAGAAATCCACAGGATAGGAGTGTATGGTAGTAAAGTCTTTGCCATCCGATTCTAAACTGTTCAAACGTAACATAACTGAACGTTACCTAACTCACCATAATACGCCACGACCGC
>NW_016980292.1:0-205 GCF_001483705.2 Eufriesea mexicana | reverse complement strand
CTATTGGCATGCTATAGCCATTGCAATGCTATAGAATCTGACTGGAAAATTCAATTTTATTGACTTTTTCGACTAATATCGTGGTGAGTTAATTTTGTTGCATAAATATGGGGAAAAGATTCTATTGGCATGCTATAGCCAATGCAATGCCACAGCATCTGACTGGAAGATTCAATTTTATTGACATTTTCGACTAATATCGTGG
>NW_016980291.1:0-1353 GCF_001483705.2 Eufriesea mexicana | reverse complement strand
TTGGCTATAGGGAGGCCTACACCGTCGGTCTCGGCACGTCTGCCTGAGTCAGGTTGCGTTTGGTTATGTTACGTTAGGTTTTGTTAGGACAGAATTGCTTATACTTTTCTGCTATACGCTGATATTCGCTGGATTCCTGCATTCCACATTGCTCCGCTATACTCTGCCTAGTTCTCGCGAGGCCAGTAATAGCGGTTATGGTACGTCATGTTGTGATACGTTACGTATGCATATGTAACGTTCGGTTTGGTTAAGATAGGATAGCTTCTGCCTTTGCGCTGTTCACTGCTATTCGGTGGATTTCTGTGCTCTACATTGCTCTAATAAGCTCCGCTTGGTTCTTGTGATGCCTGAAATAGTAGTCCAGGCACGTTACGCTGGGTTAGGCTACGTTAAGTTTTGTTACGTTTGGTTAGGTCAGGATAGGGAAGCTTTGACTTTTGTGCTATGCACTGCAATTCGGTGGATCTCTGCCCTACACTGCGCTCTCGTATGTTCTACTTGTCTCTGGGGAGGGTAGCAGTAGTGGTCTCGGCACGTTGGGGTGCGTTACATTACGTTTGGTCATTTTAGGAGTGTGTAGCTTTGGCTTTTGTGCTGTACACTGCCACTCGGTGGATTTCTGCCCTCTGCCGTGCTCTAATATGCTCTGCTTGGCTCTGGGGATGCGAAAAATAGTGGTGTCAGCACGCTAGATTTAGTTATGCTACGTCCGGTTATGTTATGTTAATATGGGTTAGGCTTGGGTAGCTTTGTCTTTCGTGCTGCACACTGTTATTGGGCGGAATTCTGCGCTCTACTGTGCTCTACTATACTCTGCTCGAATCTGCTGAGGCCGGCAATAGTGGTCGCGGCACGTTACTTTGAGATATGTTACGTTTGGTCATGTTACGGTTTGTTGTGTTAGGGAGGATGCCTCTAACTTTTTTGCTATACGCAGCTATTCGGCGGATTTCTCCGCCCTGCGGTGCTCTAATATCTTCTGCTTTACCTTGGGGAGACCAGAAATGGTGGCCGCGTCATGTTAGGTTGTGTTACGTTACGTACGTCTCGTTTACTTTAGCATGGCTAAGGCTTGGATAGCTTTGACTATTCTGCTATACACTGCGATTCTGTGCACTTCTGCGCTATACATTGCTCTGCTATAACCTGCTCGACACTCGGGGTGAGAGCAATAGTGTTCGTGGCACGTTGGTTTCAGTAATGTTATGTTTGGTTAGGTTAGGGTAGGATACGTTTAGTCAGTGTAGCTGCGGATTTCGTGTTATGCACAGTTATTCGGTGTATTCCAGTTCCACTGTGCTCTACTCTTATCTGCTAGAACCTGCGGATGCCAGCAATAGCGGTCGGGGC
>NW_016980290.1:0-264 GCF_001483705.2 Eufriesea mexicana | reverse complement strand
AAGTTACCTCACCACGATAACAGTCGAAACTGTCAATAATATTGTACTTTCCAGCAAGATTCTTTAGCAATGCAAAGCATATAGCACGCCAATAGAATCTCTCCTCCTTATTTATGCAAGAAAGATAACTCACCGCGATATTAGCCGCAAATGTGATTAAAATTGAATTTTATATCCAGATTCTATAGCATTGCAAAGCCTATCGGCACGCCAATAGAATCTTTCCTCCTTATTTATGCGAGAAAGATAACTCACCACGATATT
>NW_016980289.1:0-633 GCF_001483705.2 Eufriesea mexicana | reverse complement strand
AATGAATTTTCCAACCAGATTCTTTGGCATTCCAATGGCAATAGCACGCCAATAGGATCTTTCTGCCTTATATACGCAAGAAAGACAGTTAACCACAATATAAGTCGAAAATGTCAATAAAACTAAATCTGCCAGGCACATTCAATATCATTGCAATGGTTATAGCACCCCAAAAGTATCTTCGCTCCTCATTTATGCAAGAAAAGTAGCGCGCCACAATATTATTCGAAAATGTCAATAAAATTGAATTTTCCACCCACATTCTGTATCATTGCTGTGTCTATAGCACGCCAATAGATCTACACTGCTTATTTCGGCAAGAAGGATAGCTCTCCACGATAATAGTCGAAACTGTCAATAGTTTTGAACTTTCCAGCCAGATTCTATATCATTGCAATGACTATAGCACGCCAAAAAAATCTTTCCTCCTTATTTACGCAAGAAAGGCAGCTCACCACAATATCAGACGAGAATGTAAATAAAATTATATTTTCCAGACAGATTCTTCTGCATTGCGGTGGATATAGCCCTCCAAAGGGACTTTTCCTCCTTACCTATGCAAGGAAGCTGGATCACCACCATATTAGTCGAAAATGTCAATAAAATTGATTTTTCCAACCAGATTCTTTGGCA
>NW_016980288.1:0-512 GCF_001483705.2 Eufriesea mexicana | reverse complement strand
AAACGTCAAAGCAATCCTTACCAAACTTAACCTAACCTGACCCAACCAAAAACAGCACTACACGACCAAACTTGTCACGACCACAATTGCTGACCTCAACAGAGACAGGCAGATGCCAGCACAGCAATGCAGCGCAAAGGTATCGATTGCATAGCAGTGTATAGCACAAAAGTCAAGGCTATCCTATCCCAACCTTACCAAACCTAACGTAATCAAACGAAACCTAACACAGTTTAATATGCCTAGACAACTATTGTTGCCTCACAATCTCCAAGCAGAGCATATTAGAGGAGAGTGTAGCGCAGAAGTTCATGGAATGGCAGTGTATATAACAAAAGTCGATGATATACTAACATAATCCAAACAAAGCCTAACCGAACCAAATGTAACGTAACACAGACTAACGCGCCGCAGCAACTATTTCTGGCCTCCCCAGAGCAAAGCAGAGGATATTACATCGCAGTAGAGCGCAGAAATCCACCGAATAGCAGCGTATAGCACAAATTCAAAGC
>NW_016980287.1:0-592 GCF_001483705.2 Eufriesea mexicana | reverse complement strand
CAGGACGATTCTTTAGCTTTGCAATGCCTATAGCACACCAATAGAAGCTTCCCTCCTTATTAGAGCAAGAAAGATAGCTTACCACGATATTAGTCAAAAATGTCAATAAAAATGCATTTTCCAGCCACAATCTATATCATTGCAATGGCTATAGCACACAAAAAGCGTCTTTCCTCCTTACTTACGCAAGGAAGTTAGCTCACAACTGTGTTAGTCGAAAATGTCACTAAAATTGAATTTTCCAGCAAGACTCTATAGAAGTCCAATGGCTATAGTACGCCAATAGATTCTTTCCTCCTTATTTATGCATGGAAGATAACTCACCACGATATTAGTTGATAATGTCAATAAAATTGAAATTCCCTTCCAGACTCTGTAGCTTAGCAATACTAGAGCACGCCAACAGAACATTTCCGCCTTACCTAAGCAAGGAAGTTAGTTCGCCACGATATTTGTCGAAAATGACAACAAAATTGTATTTTCCAGCCACATTCGATTCCATTGCAATGGCTATAGCACTCAAAACGCGTCTTTAATCCTTACTTATGCAAGGAAGTTAGCTCACCACGATATTAGTCGAAAATGACAATGA
>NW_016980286.1:0-284 GCF_001483705.2 Eufriesea mexicana | reverse complement strand
CACTATATTAGTCGAAAATGCCATTAACATTGAATTTTCCGATCACATTCATTATCATTGCAATGGCTATAGCACGCCAAAACTATCATTCCTCCTTGCTTATGCAAGAAAGACAGCTCACCACGATATTAGACGAAAATGTCAATGAAATTACATTTTCCAGCCAGCTTCTACAGCATTGCAATGGATATAGCGCGGCAATTGATTCTTTCATTCTTATCTATGCAAGAAAGTTGGCTCATCACGATATTACTCGAAAATGTCAATAAAATTGTACTATCCAA
>NW_016980285.1:0-554 GCF_001483705.2 Eufriesea mexicana | reverse complement strand
CTGCTACATCCACGAAGACAGCACTGTTACCATTGGAATCGCTTGTTCAGTGATGTTTTAGATACAAGTGCAACTCTATAACGACTGATGGCAGGACCATTATTGCTCGAGACGTTAACAATTGACGAAACTGTATTCAGTACAGACATCATCAAAATGCTTTAGCGGTTGGACTAATTTATTGACTGAAAATATTTATTTAACAGCAATTATAGATCGTTCACATTATAGTAATGCTATACCGATTTACATTTATAATTCCCAAGGACAGTAGTTAGTGCATACACCGATAAATTAGTCATTGGATTATCTGCAGTGTGATTGTTCGGGTTCAAGGGCAAGATCATTGTAGTCGATGCATAACACGGCTATGTCTAGGGATATTTACAATTGACTGTAAGAGTCCTGGAGCCTCTATCAACAGAGCACTGTAGCAGATGTATCGATGTCTTCAATGTTGATCTGTATTCTGTAGTAATTCTAGAATGAGGAAAGGCATATCCGTCAAAACTCGAGATAATAACAATTGACATAACAGTACAGTGACCAGCCAT
>NW_016980284.1:0-991 GCF_001483705.2 Eufriesea mexicana | reverse complement strand
GTTGGCCTTCCCAGAGCCAAGCTGAAAATATCAAAGTACTCTAGAGAGCAGAAGTCCACCTAATAGCAGACTATAGCACTAAAGTCAAAGCTATCCTCTCGTAACCAACCAAACGTAACGTAGCCAAGCGTATCCTAACACAAACTAACGTGCCGCGACCACTATTGCTGGCGTGCACAGAGTCAAGCGGAACACGTCAGTGGAGAGGAGAACGTGGAAATCCATACAACCGCAGCGTCTATGAGAAAAGTCAAAGCCGTCGAAGCTAAACCCAAACCGACGGAACGAAGCCGAACATAGTCTGACAAATCCTAACGTGCCCAGACCGCAATTGTTGATCATCGCAGGGCCAAGCAGGACATACTAGAGCGCAGTAGATCGTAGAAATCCACCGAATAGCAGTGTACCGCCGAGAAGATAAAACCATCCCGACCAAGCTTAACCAAACCTAACCTAGTCAAACCTAGGCAAACGTAATATAACTCAACCTATAGTGCGGTAACCAGTATTCCTGGCCTCCACAGAGCAAAACAGAACATATTGGAGTAGAGGAGAGCGCCGAAATACATGTGTCGCAGGGTATAGCAGAAAAGTGGGGGCTAACCAAAATCAAAGCTGTTTGAAGCAAACATAACATAACCAAACGTGACCTAATTCAAGCTAATGAGACGCGGCCGCTATCTCTGGCCTCCCCAGAGCCAAGCAGGCTACAGTAGAGTATCGAAGGGCACAGAAATGCACGGCATAGTAATGTATAGCACAAAAGTCACACAAACGTTTCCCTAAACTAACAAAGTGTGACATAACCTAACGTAACTTGACACAACCCAACGTGCCGCGGACACCATTTCTGGTCTCCCCAGAGCTAAGCAGAGAATATTAGATTACAGTAGATCTCAGAAATCCACCGAATAGCAGTGTATAGCAGAAAAGTCGTAGTTATTCTAGCCTAGCATAGCCAAGCATAGCATAGGCAATGTAACCTAACGCA
>NW_016980283.1:0-687 GCF_001483705.2 Eufriesea mexicana | reverse complement strand
AGCAGAAGTCCACCGAATAGCAGCGTATAGCACAAAAGTCAAAGCCAACCAATCCTAACATAGGCAAACGTAACATAACTGAACGTAGCATAACTCATCCTAACGAGCCGGGACCACCATTTCTTGCCTCCACATGGCCAAGCAGAATAAACTATAGCAACGCCGAGATCAGAAGTTCACCTCATTTCAGTGTGTAGAACAAGAGTCGCGGATATGCCAACGTAACATGCCGTAACCGAACCTAACCGAACGTAACCTATCTAAACATAACGTGCCGAGGACACAATTGCTGGCCCCGCCAGAGGAAAGCAGAACATACTAAAGCAATGTAGAGCGCAGAAGTGCACCGAATAGCGGCGCGTACCATAAAAGTCAAAGCTACACTATCCTAACATAGCCAAATTTAATACCACCTAACGTTTTCTATCTCAAGCTATCATGGCGAGACCACTATTGCAGGCATTCCCAGAGCGAACCAGAGCATACCAGATCACAGTAGAGCGCAGAAGTCCACTGAACAACAGTTTATGCCACGAAAGTCAAAGCAACCCAATCCTAATCCAGGATAGCATATCCAAATCTAATGAAGCTTGACTCAGTAAACGTGATGAGAACACCATTACTGGACCGCCGGAGTCGAGCAGAGTACAGTAGAGCAATACATAACGAAGAAATCCAGCAAATTGC
>NW_016980282.1:0-302 GCF_001483705.2 Eufriesea mexicana | reverse complement strand
ATGCTATGGAATCTGACTGGAAAAATCAATTTTATTGACATTTTGGTATCATATCGTTGTGAGATAATTTTGTTGCATTAATAAGGAGGAAAGATTCTATTGGCATGTTATAGCCATTGCAATACTATAGAATCAGACTGGAAAATACAATTTTATTGACATTTTCGATTAATATCGTTGTGAGGTAATTTCGTTGCATAAATAAGGAGGAAATATTCTTTTGGCATACAATAGCCATTGCAATGCTATAGAATCAGAATTGAAGATTCATTTTTAATGACATTTTCGACTAATATCGTGGT
>NW_016980281.1:4827-5044 GCF_001483705.2 Eufriesea mexicana | reverse complement strand
AAAGGTCAGGTCAAGTTTGGGCAGGTCTTGTCAGGTCAGGACAAGTCAGGTCAGATCAGATCAGGTCAGGTCAGGTCAGGTCATGTCAGGTCATGTCAAGTTTGGTAAGGTCAGGCAAGGCCAGATCATGTCCGGTCAGGGCAGTTCAGGTATGGCCGGTTAAAGACAGGACAGGTCGGGTCGGGTCAGGTAATGTCAGGTCAGGTAAGGTCAGTTC
>NW_016980281.1:0-240 GCF_001483705.2 Eufriesea mexicana | reverse complement strand
AATGTCAGGTCAGGTAAGGTCAGTCCTAGTCAGTTCAGGTCAGGCTAGGTCAGGCCATGTCAGGTCTGGTCAGGTCAGGTCAGATCAGTCTGGTCAGGTCAGGTCAGGTCACGTCAGGTCATGTCAAGTCTGGTAAGGTCAGGACAGGCCAGATCGTGTCTGGTCAGGTCTGGACATTTCAGGTCAGTTCACTTCAGATCAGATCATGTCATGTCAGGTCTCATCAGGTCAGGTCAGGCC
>NW_016980280.1:0-479 GCF_001483705.2 Eufriesea mexicana | reverse complement strand
GGCACTGGAGAGATCTGGAATAGTGGTCTAGGCAGTTTAGGTTGAGCTGGGTAACGATTTCATGGGTTAGGTTCGGCTAGGTTTGGTTAGGATGGCTTCGACTTTTCGGCTGTACACTGCCATAATGTGTATTTCTGCGCTCTGCTGTGCTCTAATATATCCTGCATGTCTCTGGGGAGGCCAACAATACAGGTTTCGGCACGTAAGTTTGAGCTATACTATGTTTGCTTATATTACGTTTGGACATGTTAGGAGAGGGTAGATTTGACTTTTAGGCTATGGAGTGCTGCACGGTGGATTCCTTCGCTCTGCGTTGCTCTACTATACGCTTCAAAACCTTGGTGAGACCAGCAATAGTGGTCTCGGCGCGTTAGGTTTTGTTGGTCTACGTTTGGTTAGATCAGGCTAGGTCAGGCTTTGTCATATTATCCTTGACTTTTGTGCCATATACTGCTTTCCGCCAGATACATGCACTCTAC
>NW_016980279.1:0-298 GCF_001483705.2 Eufriesea mexicana | reverse complement strand
TTGCAATGCCAAAGAATCTGGCTGGAAAAACCAATTTTATTGACATTTACGACTAATATGGTGGTGAGCTAACATTCTTCCATAAATCAGGAGGAAAGATTATGTTGGCATGCAATAGGCATTTCAATGCTATAGAATCTTGCTGGAAAATTCAATTTTATTGTCATTTTCTGCTAATATCCTGGTGAGCTGACTTCCTTCGCTATGTAAGGAGGAAAGATCCTTCTGGAGTGCCATAGCCATTGCAATGCAGTAGAATATGGTTGGTAAGATCAATTTTATTGACATTTTGACTAAT
>NW_016980278.1:0-356 GCF_001483705.2 Eufriesea mexicana | reverse complement strand
TGTCGAGAGAGCAATAGTTGTCTCGGCACGTTAGGTCGGGTTAAATTACGTTTGGTTATGTTATGTTTGGTCACGTTTGTATAGGATAGTTTTGACTTTTATGCCATACACTGCCTTTCTGTGGATATCTGCGATCTACACTGCTCGGAGACTCTCTGCTTGGCTCTGCGGAGGCAGAAATAGTAGTCCCGGCACAGTATGTTGTGTTAGGCTACGTTTGGATATGTTATGCTTGGTTAGAGTAAGCTAGGATAACATTTACTATTGCGCTACACACCGTTATTCGGAGGGCATCTGCGCTCTACATTTCTCTAATATGATCTGCTTGCCTCAGGGAATGCAAGCAATGGAAGCAT
>NW_016980277.1:0-1088 GCF_001483705.2 Eufriesea mexicana | reverse complement strand
GGTGTACATCACAAAAGTCGAAGCTACCCCATCCTAACTCATCCAAACTTAACGCAGACAAACTGAACATGACTCCACCTAACGTGCAGCGACCACTATTGCTGGCCGCCACAAATTGGAGCAGAATATACTAGAGCACAGTTGGGCGGAGAAATGCTCCGTACAACACTGTACAGCTAAAAACTCAATGCCACGCACTCCTAACCCAGCCAAGCGTAACAAAGCCACACGTAACATGATTAAGACTAACGTAACAGGACTACGACTACTGGCGTCCCCAGAGGCAACTAGTACATACCTGAGCACAGTAGGGAGCAGAACTCCACAGAATAGCAGTGCACAGCTCAAAAGACAAAGCTATCCTAACCGAAACTAACACAACGTAGCACAACCAAACGTAACATGACAAAGCTGGACGTGCCGAGGCCACTATTGCTGGCCTCTCCAAGCAAAGCAGAGCATATTAGAGCACAGTAGAGCACAGAAGTCCACGGAACACGAGTGTATAGCACTTAAGACGAAGCCATCCAAACCGAACTGAGCCCAGGCTAACCTAACAAAACGTAACCAAACTAAACCTAACGTAGCACGACCACCATTGTTGGCCTCCCCAGAGTCGAGCACGGTACAGTAGAGCAGAGTAGGGCGCAGAAGTCCACCGAATAGCAGTGTATAGCACAAAAGTCTGACCTGTCGTGTCCTCACCTAACCAACCATAACATAGCCAAATGTAACATGTCTCAACCTAACGTGCCGCGACCACCATTACCGCCCTCGACAGATCCTAGCAGGACATATTTGGGAGAGAGTAGAGAACAGAAATCCACTGAATAGCAGTGTACAGCGCAAAAGTCGAAGCTATCCTGACCAAACCTAACCAATCAGAACCTGACCAAACGTAAACCGACGCAACCTAACGCGCCGCGGCCTCACTCCTGGCATCCACAGAGCAAGACAGAGCACATTAGGGCACAGCAGAACCCTGAAATCCGACGAATACCAGTTTATAGCACAAAAGTCAAAGGTATCCTGTCCTAATGTAATCAAACCAAATATATCCAAACGTAAGCTAACGTAACCTAACGTGC
>NW_016980276.1:0-238 GCF_001483705.2 Eufriesea mexicana | reverse complement strand
ATTGCAATGGTTATAGCACGCCGAAAGAATATTTGCTCTTTATTTATGCAAGAAAGGTAGCGCACCACAATATTATTCGAAAATGCAAATAAAACAGAATTTTCCGTCCAGATTCTATTGCACTGCAATGGTTATAGCTTGACAGTATAATCTTTCCTCCTTGTTTATGCAAGACAGCTAGCTCACCACGATATCAGTCGAAACTGTCAATAAAATTGAACTTTCCAGCCAGATTCTA
>NW_016980275.1:0-390 GCF_001483705.2 Eufriesea mexicana | reverse complement strand
GTGGGACGCAAAAATCCATAGAATCGCAGTACACACCAGAAATGTCGAAGTTAACCGAACCGAGCCCAAACCAACAGAACATAGCCCAACATATCATAACACAGCCTACCATGTTGAGACCGATATTGCTGCCGTTCCCGGAGCCAAGCAGGGCATACTAGAGCACAATAGAGCGCAGAAATCCACCGAATGTCAGTGTGCAACATATTGGTTAAAGCTGCGCTGTCCAACCCTAGCCAATCCCAACTCATACGAACGTAACCAGATTCAACATAGCATGCCGATGCTACCTTTGCTGGTCTTCCCAGAGCCAAGCTGAAAATAGTTAAGCGCTGTAATGCACAGAAGTCCACCTAACAGCAGTCTGTGGCACTAAAGCCGATGCTATTC
>NW_016980274.1:0-475 GCF_001483705.2 Eufriesea mexicana | reverse complement strand
GCCTAACGCCTTCAATCCAATGGCAAGAACAGCCATCTACTTGCCAGAGAATAAGTCTATACAAATCCTATAAGCTGCCGTAGCTTGGCGAATAGGTCGCCTAACGCCTCGAATCCAATGAAAAGCACAGCCATCCACTTGCCATATGATATATCTATTCAAAATCTATATTATATTATAGCTTGGTGAATAGTTCGCGCAGCACCTTCAATCCAATGGCAAGTACAGCCATCTACTTGCCAGACACTAGGTAGATAGAAAATCTATAATCTGTTATAGCCTGGTGAATAGATCTCCTAACGCCTTCAATCCAAAGGCAAGTACAGCCACCTAGTTTCCAGAGAATAGGTCTTGTCAGATCCTATAACCTGCAATATCTTGGTGAATAGATCGTCTAACGCCTTCCTTCCAGTGGCAAGTACAGCCATCTACTTGCCAGAGAATATGTCTATTCAAAATTTATAATCTGTTATAG
>NW_016980273.1:0-280 GCF_001483705.2 Eufriesea mexicana | reverse complement strand
AAACCTACCGTGCCGAGACCTCTACATCTGCCCTCCTCAGAGCGGAGCAGGACATATATGAGCAGAGTAGAGCGCAGAAATCTATAGAATCGTAGCGCATAACTCTATAGTTGGAGCTACCCTATCATAGCATAATCAAGCGTAACATAGCCGAACGTAACAAAGATATACCTAACGTGCCGAGACCACTGTTTCTTGCCCCTCCAGATCCAGACGCAATATACTAGAGGAAGCTAGATCGCAGTAATCGACCACATTGCAGTGTATAGCGCGAAACTCA
>NW_016980272.1:0-813 GCF_001483705.2 Eufriesea mexicana | reverse complement strand
TTACTTCGGAATTTACATGTTCAGTGGACAAATTAATCCAAATAATACAGTACAGTGATGATTGCTGTACACAGTACTGCTATGGCAATTGTAAACTGTTCGAGCTATAACGGTTCAGCCTTTTGCCATTCTAGAATTGCTATATGACCTAAATCACTAATAAATACCTTGATCCAACGGCTATAGTGTTCTGTTGGTTCATGTACTAACTACGGTACCGTCTATTGTAAATATCTCTAGCCATAGCCGCACTGTACATTTATTACTCACAGATTGCTGTTAAAACTGAGTTATCAGTCAAGCAATTAGTCCAACGGTTAAGGTACTGTGGCGATGGCTGTACTCAGTACTGTCTCATCAGTTGTTAATGTCTCGAGAAGAAAGGGGTCAGTCTTTTGTCATTCGAGGATTGCAATATGTTTTAAATCATCGCTGAACCGGCTATTCCATTGGCTACAGTCCGCTATTGTTGTATGTGCCAACCATCGTACTGCGAGTTGTTGATATCTCCAGCTACATCTAATGTGCACATTGGTTAATCTAGAACGAGAATGGAGTTAAAGTCATCAGTGAACTAATTAGTCCAGCTTCTAGGGTATTGTGGTGATGGCTGTACTCTGTACTATGTTGTCAATTGTTTATACATCGAGGGGTGGTGCATCTGCCTTTTCACTCTAGAATTGCTGAGGAATATAAGTCGTCAGTGTACAGATTAATGGAACGGCTAATTTGCTCTGCTGGATGATTTACTATGTACCGTACTGTCAATTGAAGATATCTCTAGACGTACCCGTGATTTGCATTGACTACTCT
>NW_016980271.1:0-578 GCF_001483705.2 Eufriesea mexicana | reverse complement strand
TGTCAATAAAATTGAACTTTCCAAATCGATTCTATTGCACTGATGTGGCTATATCACGCCAATGTAATCTCTTCTCCTTATTGATGCAAGAAACCCTGCTCGCTACAGTATCAGTCGAAAATGACAATAAAATTGATCCTTCCAGTCAGATTCTGTTACATAGCAATGGCTACAGTACGACCATAGAATCTATCCTCCTTGCGTATGCGCGAAAGCTTGCTCATCACGATAATAGTCGAAAATGTCAATAAAATTTAACGTACCTGTCTGATTCTATTGCACTGCATAGACCACAGCGAGCCAATAGAATCTTCCCCATCATTTATACCAGAAAGCTTGCTCACCTCGATATTAGTCGAAAATGTCAATAAAATTGAAGTCTCTAGACATTTCAGTTGCTTGACAAAGGCTACAGCACGCCAATAGATACTTTCCTCCTAATTTATGCAAGAAAGCTTGCACACGGCGATAGTAGTCGATAGTGTCAATAAAATTGACCTTTCCAGGCAGTTTCAATTGCATTACAATGGCTATAGCACGGCAGTAGAATCTTTTCTCCTTATCTATGCAAGAAGGAT
>NW_016980270.1:0-3007 GCF_001483705.2 Eufriesea mexicana | reverse complement strand
AACATCCATACACACGACCGTACATACAGCGATACATACATCCATGCATCCATATATCCGCAAACACATCCGTCCGTACCTCTATCCATCGATACATTCATCCATCCACACATCCATTCAAATATTCATCCATGCATACATACATACATCCATTCACTCATCCGTCTATACATACATCCATACATCCATAAGTATCCATGCATCCATCCATAAATCCATCCATACATCCATCCATCGATACATGCATAAATCCATACACCCTCACATCCGTCCATCCATACCTCAGTCCATCCATATATCCGTCCATACATACAGCCATCCATCCGTACAAACATACATCCATACATCCATTCTTCCATACATCTATCCACCCATACATCCACCCATCCATATATCCATGTATCCATGCGTCCATCCAACCATACATCCATCCACCAATCCGTCCATCCAACCATACATTCATACATACATCAATACATACATCCATTCATCCATACATACATAGACCCATACATTCATACATACGTACATACATACATTCTTACATCCATGCATTGATACATCAGTACATCCATACATCCGTACATCCATACACCCTTACATCCAAACACACATACATACATACATCCATTCATCTATCCATACATACATGCATCCATCCATACATCCGTCAATGCATACATTCATACATACATCTACACATATATCCATCCGTCCATAGATCAATCTATTCATAAATATATCCATCCAAACATCCATCCATCCATCTTACATCCATCCATACATCCTCCCATTCATACATCCATCGATCCATACATACATCCATTCTTACGCCCACCCACCAACCCAACCATCCATCCATACATCCATACATACAGACACATATGCATCCATACGTACATGCACACATACATGCATTCATACATCCATACATACACCAATATACACATTCATACATACATCCATACGTACATCCACACATCCATCCATGCATTCATCCATACATTCATACATCCGAACATCAATTCATAAGTACATCCATACATAAATACATACATACATCCATACATCCATAGATCCATACAACCATACATCCAAACACTCATACATACACACATGCATACATCCGTCCATCCATACATCCATACATCCACACATCCATACATCCATAAATCCTAACGTCCGTACTTCCATCCATCGATACATACTTCACAACCATACATCCATACATATATAAATACATACATCCACACATGCGTTCATACATCGATCCATACAACCATCCATCCATACATCCATCCACCAATTCATTCATCTATCCACACATCCATACATTCATCAATACATCCATCCATCCATGCATACATCCATGCATCCATACATACATTCATCCACACATTCATATATCCATACGTCCATACTTCCATACACACATACATCCATACATACATCTATACATCCATACACACGACCATACATACAACGATACATACATCCATGCATCCATATATCCATAAGCACATCCATCCCTACCTCTATCTACCGATACATCCATCCATCCACGCATCCATACATATATACATCCATGCATACATACCTCCATCCATCCACACATCCGTCCATCCGTACATCCATACATCCATAAATCCATCAAATCGTACTACCAACATTCGATACATCCAACCATCCATACATCCATACATCCATACATCCATACATCCGTACATCCGCATAACCGTCCATCCATACATCAGTCCTTCCATACATCCGTCCATACATACAGCCATCCATCCGTACATACATCCACCCATACATCCATTCTTCCATACATCTATCCACCCATATATCCACCCATCCATGTATACATGGATCCATGCGTCCATCCACCAATTAATACATCCATCCACCAATCCGTCCATCCAACCATACATTCATACATACATCAATACATACATCCATTCATCCATACATACATAGACCCATACATTCATACATACGTACATCCATACATTCTTCCATCCATGCATAGATACATCAGTACATCCATGCATCCGCACATCCACACATCCTTACATCCAAACACACATAAATACATACATCCATTCATCTATCCATACATACATGCATCCATCCATACATACATCAATCCATACAATCATACATACATCTACACGTACATCCATCCATCCATAGATCCATCTATTCAAGAATACATCCATACGCTCACACATCGATCCACACGACCATCCATCCATACATCCATCCGCCAATTCATCCATCTATCCACACATCAATACATTCATCAATACATCCATCCATCCATGCATACATTCATACATCCATACATCCATTCATCCATGCATTCATACATCCATACATCCATACAGCCATTCATACATACATCCATACATCCATACATTCATACATACATACATCCATACATCTATAGGTACATCCATACTTTCATCCATACCTACATTCATGCAACCATACACCCGTACATACGCACATCCATATATCCATAAGGCAATCCACCCGTACTTCTATCCATCGACACAGACATCCATACACACATCCACTTCCATCCATTAATACAACCATCCATACATCCATACACCCATATATCCATCAACTCGTACTTCCATCCATCGTTACATCCATCCATACATACATCCATACATATATACATCCATATATCCGTACATCCGTTCATCCGTCCATCAGTACCTCAACCAACCCATACATCCATCCATCCGTTCCGCCATCCATCCATACATCCATCCATCCATACATCCATTCTGCCATTCATACATCCACCCATAAGGCCACCCATTCATACATCCATGGATCCATAAATCCATCCATCCATACATCCATCCACCAATCCATCCATCCTTCCATACATCCATAGAAACATCAATGCACACATCCACACATCCATACATCAGTCTAAACATACTTCCATGCAACAATCCCTTCATCCATCCATTCATCCATACATACATCA
>NW_016980269.1:3749-7920 GCF_001483705.2 Eufriesea mexicana | reverse complement strand
AATGTTCAATTTTGTTAACATTTTCGAATAATATCATGGTGAGCAAACTTTCTCGCATGAATATGTAGGAATCATACTATTGGCTTGCTATAACCATTTCAATGCAATCGAGACTGACAGGATATACCAATTTTTTGACATTTCCGACTAATATCGTTGTGAGCTGGCTTTCTTGCATAAATAAGGAAGAACGATGCTTTTGGCGAGTTGTAACCATTGCAGTGCTATAGAATCCGAATGGAATGTTGAATTTTATTAACATTTTCGACTAATATCGCGGTGAACAAGCTTCCTGGCATAAATAAGGATGATAGATTCTATTGGCGTGCTATAGCCATTGATATGCAATAGAGTCTGACTGGAAAGTTCAATCTTATTTACAATTTCGACTAATATCTTCATGAGCAAGCTTTCTTGCATAAATAAGGACGAAAGATACTTTTAACGTGCTGTGCCACTGCAACGCAATAGAACCATACATGAAAGTTCAATTTTATTGTCATTTTCGAGTAATATCGTTCTGAGAATCTTTATTGCATAAATAAGGAGGAAATATCCTATTGGCGTGCTGTAGACATTGCTGTGCAATGGGGTCGGTGTGGAATGTTCAATTTAATCGACATTTTTGACTAATATTTTGGTGAATGAGCGTCCTGGCATAAATAATTAGGATAAATACTATTGGCGTGCTATCGCCATTGTAATGCAATGGAATCTGACTGGAAATTTCAATTTTGTTGCCATTTTGACTACTATCGCTGTGCGCAAGCTTTCTTGCATAAACAAGAAGGAACGGTCCTTTTGGCGTGCTGTGGCCATTGCAATGCAATAGAATCTGAATGCAATTGTGGATTTTATTATCATTTTCGACTAATATCGTGGTGAACAAACTTCCTCGCATAAGTAAGGCGGATAAATTCTATTGGCGTGATATAGACAATGCATTGCTATAGAATCTGACTGGAAAGTTCAATTTTATTTACAATTTCGACTAATATCTTTTGAGCAGTCTTTCTTGCACGAATAAGGAGGAAAGATACTTTTGACGTGCTGTGCTAATGCAATGCAATAGAACCATACGTGAAAGATCAACTTTAATGGCATTTTCGATAAATATCGTCATGTGCAAACTTTCTCGCATAAATGAGGGGGAAAGTTTCTACAGGAGTGATATGGCCATTGCAATGCAATAGAGTCTGACTGGATATACCAATTTCATTGACATTTTCACCTAATATCGCTGTGAGCAAGCTTTCTTGCATAAATAGGGAGGAACGATGCTTTTGGCGAGTTGCAGCCATTGCAATGCAATAGAATATGAACGGAACGTTGAATTTTATTAACATTTTCGACTAATATCGCGGTGAACAAGCTTCCTCGCATAAATAAGGAGGATAGATTCTATTGGCGTGCTATAGACATTGCTGTGCAATAGGATCGGTGTGGAATGTTCAATTTAATCGACATTTTTGACTAATATCGGGGTAAACACACTTCCTCGCATAAGTAAGGCGGATAGATTCAATTGTCGTGATATAGACTTGGCGTTCCAATAGAATCTGACTGGAAAGTACAATTTCATTGACGATTACGACTAATATCTTCATGCGCAAGCTTTTTTGCATAAATAAGGCGGAAAGAGACTTTCGGCGTGCTGTGCCACTGCAATGCATTAGAACCAAACAGGAAAGTTCAATTTCATTAGCATTTTCGACTAATATTGTGGTGAAAGATCGTCCTCGCATAAATAATTAGGATAAATTCAATTGGCGTGCTATAGCCAATGTAATGCAATAGAATCTGACCGGAAAGGTCAATTTTATATACATTTTCGACTAATATCGTGGTGAACAAACTTCCTCGCATAAGTAAGTAGGAAACATAGTATTGGCTTGCTATATCCATTTCAATGCAATAGAGACTGACTGGATATACTAATTTTATTGACATTTCCGACTAATATCGTTGTGAGCAAGCTTTCTTGCATAGATAGGGAGGAACGATGCTTTTGGCGAGTTGTAGCCACTGCAATGCAATAGAATAAGAACGGAATGTTGAATTTTATTAACATTTTCGACTAATATCGCGGTGAACATGCTTCCTCGCATAAATAAGGAGGATAGATTCTATTGGCGTGCTATTGCCATTGATATGCTATAAAGTTTGACTGGAAAGATCAATTTTATATATAATTTCGACTAATATCGTGGTGGACAAACTTCCTCGCATATGTCAGGCGGATAAACTCTAGTGGCGTGACATAGACATTGCATAGCAATAGAATCTGGCTGGAAAGTTCCATTTTATCGACACATTCGACTAATATCTTCGTGAGCAAGCTTTGTTGCATAATTGAGGAGGAAAGATACACTTGGCGTGCTATATCCGTTGCGATGCTTCAGAATCTGTCTGGAAAGCTCAATTTTATTGACATTTTCGGAATATATCGTGGTGAGCAAACTTTCTCGCATAAATAAGGAGGAAATATCCTTTTGGCGTGCTGTAGACATTGCTGTGCAATAGGGTCGGTCTGGAAAGTTCAATTTTATTGACATTTTCGGCTAATAACGTGGTGAACGAGCGTCCTCTCATAAATATGTAGGATAAGTCCAACTGTCGTGGTCTAGCCATTGTAATGCAACAGAATCTGACTGGAATGTTCAATTTTGTTGACATTTTCGAATAATAGCATGGTGGTCAAACTTTCTCGCATGAATAAGTAGGAATAATACTATTGGCTTGCTATAACCATTTCAATGCAATCGAGACTGACTGGATATACTAATTTGATTGACATTTCCGACTAATATCGTTGTGAGCAAGCTTTCTTGCATAAATAAGGAGGAACGATCCTTTTGGCGAGATGTAGCAATTGCAATGCGATAGAATGTGAATGGAATGTTGAATTTTATAAACATTTCCGACTAATATCGCGGTGAACAAGCTTCCGCGCATAAATAAGGAGGATAGATTCTATTGGCGTGCTGTAGCCATTGATATGCAATAGAGTCTGACTAGAAAGGTCAATTTTATATACATTTTCGTCTAAGATCGAGCTGAACAAACTTCCACGCATAAGAAAGGCGGATAAATTCTATTGGCGTGATATAGACATTGCATTGCTATAGAATCTGACTGGAAAGTTCAATTTTGTTGACATTTTCGAATAATATCATGGTGAGCAAGCTTTCTTGCATAAATAAGGAGGAACGATCCTTTTGGCGAGATGTAACAATTGCAATGCGATAGAATGTGAATGGAATGTTGAATTTTATAAACATTTCCGACTAATATCGCGGTGAACAAGCTTCCGCGCATAAATAAGGAGGAACGGTCCTTTTGGCGAGCTGTAGCCATTGCAATGCAATAGAATATGAGCGGAATGTTGAATTTTATTAACATTTTCTACTAATATCGCGGTGAACAAGCTTCCTCGCATAAATAAGGAGGTTAGATTCTATTGGCGTGCTGTAGACATTGCTGTGCAATAGAGTCTGACTGGAAAGATCAATTTTATTGACATTTTCGACCAATATCGTGGTGAATGATCGTCCTCGCATAAATAAGGAGGTTAGATTTTATTGGCGTGCTATAGCCATTGATATGCAATAGAGTCTGACTGGAAAGGTGAATTTTATATACATTTTCGATTAATATCGTGGTGAACAAACTTCCATGCATAAGTAAGTCGGATAAATTCTATTGGCGTGATATAGTCATTGCATTCCAATTGAGTCTGACTGGAAAGTTCAATTTCATTTACACTTTCGACTAATATCTTCATGAGCAATCTTTCTTGCATAAATAAGGAGGAAAGATACTTTTGGCGTGCTGTGCCACTCCAATTCAATAGAACCACACATGAAAGTTCAATTTCATGGGCATTTTCGACTAATACAGTGATGTGCAAACCTTCTCGCATAAATCAGGGGGTAAGTTTGTACTGCCGTGATATAGCCATTGCAATGCAACAGAAACTGCCTGGAAAGCTCAATCTTATTGACATTTTGACTAATACCGCGGTGAGCAAGCTTTCTTGCGTAAATAAGGAGGGTCGACACTATTGGCGTGCCATAACCATTGCAGTGCAATAGAATCTTTCTGGAAAATTCAATTTTATTGACATTTTCAAGTGGTATCACGGTGAACAAACTTTCTCGCATAAATAAGG
>NW_016980269.1:0-696 GCF_001483705.2 Eufriesea mexicana | reverse complement strand
AATAATATCGTGATGATCGAACTTCCTCGCATAGGTAAGGCGGATAGATTCTATTGGCGTAATATAGACACGGCATTGCAACAGAATCTGACTGGAAAGTACAATTTTATTGACAAATTCGACTAATATCTTCGTGAGCAGGCTTTCTTGCCTAAATAAGGAGGAAAGGTACTTTTAACGTGGTGTGCCACTGCAATGCAATAGAACCAGAAGTGAAAGTTCAATTCAATTGGCATTTTCGACTAATATCGTGATGTGCAAGCTTTCTCGCATAAATGAGGGGTAAAGACTCTACTGGCGTGATATAGCCATTGCAATGCAACAGAAATAGGCTGGGAAGCTCAATTTTATTGACATTTTGACTATTATCCTGGTGAGCAAACTTTCTTGCATAAATATGGAGGAAATATCCTATTGGCGTGCTATAGACATTGCTGTGCAATAGGGTCGGTCTGGAAAGTTCAGTTTTATCGACATCTTTGAATAATATCGTGGTGAACAAGCTTCCTCGCATAAATAAATAGGATAAATTCTATTGTCGTGGTATAGCCATTGTAATGCAATTGAATCTGACTGGAATGTTCAATTTTGTTGTCATTTTCGAATAATATCATGGTGAGCAAGCTTTCTCTCATGAATAATTATGAAACATACCATTGGCTTGCTAAAACCACTTCAATGCAATAGAGACTGACC
>NW_016980268.1:305-865 GCF_001483705.2 Eufriesea mexicana | reverse complement strand
AATTCAATTTTACTGACATTTTCGACTAATAACGTAGTGAGCTACCTTTCTTGCATAAATAAACAGGGTAGATTTTATTGGCGTGCTATAGACATTGCATTTCTATAGTATCTGGGTGGAAAAAACAATTTTATTGACATTTTCGACTAATATTGTTGTGAGCTAACTTTCTTGAATAAATAAGGAGGAAAGATTCCATTGGCGTGATACAGCCGTTGCAATGCTATAGAATCTGGCAGGAAAATTCTATTTTATTGACATTATCGACTAATATCGTGGTGAGCTAACTTTCTTGCATAAATAAGGAGGAGAGATTCAATTAGCAGGCTATAGCCGTTGCATCTCTATGGTATCTTGCTGGAAAACACAATTTTATTGACATTTTCGACTAATATCGTGATGACTTAGCTTCCTTGCGCAAGTAAGGAGGAAAGATCCTTTTGGAGTGCTATAGCCATTGGAATGCTGTAGAACCTGCTTGGAAAATTCAATTTTATTGACACTTTCGACTAATACCGTGGTGAGCTGACTTCCTTGCATAAGTAAGGAGGAAATATCCT
>NW_016980268.1:0-223 GCF_001483705.2 Eufriesea mexicana | reverse complement strand
GGTGAGCTAACTTTCTTGCATAAATAAGGAGGAATGGTTCTTTTGGCATGATATAGCCATTGCAATGATCTGGAATCTGCATGGAAAATACAATTTTACCGACATTTTCGTCTAATATCGTGGTGAGCTACCTTCTTTGCATAAATAAGGAGAAAAGATGCTATTGGCCTGCTGTAGCCATCGCAATCCTATAGAATCTGGCTGAAAATACAATTTTATTGAA
>NW_016980267.1:0-404 GCF_001483705.2 Eufriesea mexicana | reverse complement strand
GTGTATGGACATATGGATAGATGTATGGATGTATTGATGTATGTATGGATGTATTTATGTATGCATGTATATATGAATGGGTGTATGGATTGATGGATGTATGGATGGATGGAGGTGTGGTCGGATGGATTTTTGGATGTATGGATGTATGAATGTATGGATGTATGGATGTATGTATGGATGGATGTATGGATGTATGAATGTCTGGATGTATGCAAGTATGGATGTATGTATGTATGGATGTATGGATTTGTGGATGTATGGATGTATGAATGTAGGCATGTATGGATGGATGGATGTATGTTTGGATGGATGTATGGATGTATGGATGTATGGGTGTTTGCATGTATGGATGTATGTATGTATGGATGTATGGACTTAAGAATGTATGGATATACGGATGT
>NW_016980266.1:4614-5568 GCF_001483705.2 Eufriesea mexicana | reverse complement strand
TAAGTGGGATCGAGGTGAAAGGTAGCGAGGTGCGATGTAAAAGACGAAGTCACAGTTAGTGAATCCACGATAAGCCCTCAAGCGTTCGCACGCGCTTTACAATTATCCCTAGAGAAAAGAGCAATTATCTTCGCTTTAGAATTATATACACCTAAGAATTATCTTATACTAGAACGCGTGTATGGTTATGTATAGAAAGGCACGAAAACTATCCAGCTTTTGTTTTCAAATGAGTATGGGGAAGGGATTTGACTAGATAAATAAAGTTATTAAACTAATAAAGTAATAGTTATTGTAACTCATAAAAACACGTTTATTCCTTTTCTCTTTTTCTATTTGCATAAGCGCATATATTTCACCAATATTAAACTTTATGTAATTGTTACTAGATAGATAGATAGATAAATTTTTATTGCTTTCCTATTGGATTACAAGGCTTCCGCCTCTTCTCATTCTCCATACATATTGCTTATCTATACATTCTCTTTGTAATTAATTGTTAATCCTAATTAATAGACATATAATAATCTCTAATCTTAACTCTTTCAATTTATTCTAACTATGCAAATATTTAACTAATCTACTTACTTTATATAAAATATCATATAACCACTAGAACAAGAATACAATATAAAACGATATAACACAGCCTATAATACACTAATAATAATATGCTCTTATTTACACATCTAAACCATATCTTATCCTACCCCCCATCTTTGGTTTTTCCTTTATACCATTATTTATCTTTTTCCTTTTTATGCACTGCTTGTCCCTTACCACTCTGTTCCATCCTGTTTTTTTGTCTTGTACATTCCCCTCCCATCCATCGTGTCCACCTCTTTATCTTCTTCCACCTCCAGCCAACATTTTGAGCTACGTTCCCCCGTTTCTGCATCGACGCCCTCTTGCCATTTATTTCTCTTATCATTTAGCTCTTTCAGTCATCCTTCT
>NW_016980266.1:0-1465 GCF_001483705.2 Eufriesea mexicana | reverse complement strand
ATGCCGAGCGGCGCGATAGCGCTTCTCATATTCCGCGTTCACCAACCGAGCGCGCTGATTGTCAGCTTCGCAGCTCAGAGCGCTGGCACTTTTGGACACAAAATAGAAGAAGCGCGATCGCGCCGCTTGGCAATCAAACGGTTAATGAAACGCAACGTATAGAAAATTTTGATAAGTTATGGAATGTAGGTGATTTTAATAAGCAAAATGTATTTCTCTATTGTAATGTTCAACGTGAAATTGTCAATAGAAGAAGGTCTAGAAATAATTCGGACACTATAAGGGCATATGCTTATAAATTTTACCTGATCACCTCTGGTGGTAATAAAAAATAAAAGCTACGACTCCTATTTTATTTCTTGTTATTATTTATAAGCAAAATTAAATTTACACGAAATATATTTTAAGTGATATTTAATTTTTCAAAATTGAAATTAAACGATTTTTATAATTGACTAATTATGAAAGTGGTGTAAATCCATTTGCAGCCCGTAAATATACATTATTTTAGTTAAATTCGCCTAAAAGAAATTTATATAATCAAATCACATGATAAATTAGTAGAAACATTGCTAGACTTGACATAATTAACCCATAATTTTTAATTGACAAATATACTCACCCTTAATTTTATTGAAACAACAGAAAATGGACTTGCACCACTTTCAAAATAAACGGTCCAATTATGATTTTTGCACTATTTTAATCATTGTAAGACATATGCCAGAAACAAAACAATACAACTGTAAAGCGTGGGAAAAGTCCTCGAAAGTCTTCAAAATACGGTCTGGCAGGGAAACGTGTTAAACTTAAACCTAAATGTCCTACTTATTGCACTTTTCTTTTCTTTGGTATCTATCTAAATTGTAAAACACTCTGTTTCCCATGATTTTTCTTCTCTTTCTTTTTCGCTATCCCCTTCCTCCCTCCGTCTTCTCCTTCTTTCCAAGTCGCCCCTTTTCCCTTCTTCCATTATCTTTTTCAGTCCCGCTAGTTCCTCTCCATCATCTCCCAACAGCTCCTTTATACTGTATCCTCTTCACACCCCACACTCTATTACATATTCTATCGTTTCTTCTTCCCTTTCACATATTCTGCGCATTCTGTCTTCCCTCTGCTTCAACATCTGTCTGCCCCTGCTCTCGTTTCCACACCTGAATCTTGCTAGCAGCATTCTGTCCTTCTTTTCTCTCCCGTCCCTCAGGTATCCCGGTAATTTTTCTGTCCTTATTTCTTTACACATTGGATTATATTTCGATGCCTTTATCTATTCCTTTCTCTCTTCTTTTCTCTTCTCTCTTATTCTTCCAGCTATTTTCTTTACTTCTCCTTCCTCTTGTTCCCTGATCCTTTCCATCCCCTCCTCCTTCAGTCCAATTTCCTCTTTTTCTCACAATCACTTCCCGTATTCTCACCCCTTTCGATTTCCCATATGTACCGCTTTACTATCTTTCTCTTGGACCCT
>NW_016980265.1:0-789 GCF_001483705.2 Eufriesea mexicana | reverse complement strand
CACTGCTATTCGGCCGATAACTGCGATCTGCATTGCTCTGCTGTCTTCCGCTTGTCTATGGGAGGGCCAGTGACAGTGGTCCTGGCACGTTTGCATGAGCTAGGTTACGCTGGGTTAGGTTATGTTAGGTAATGTGTAGTTAGGATGGCTTCGACATTTGTGCTATACACTGCTATTTGGTGAACTTCTGCGCTCTACTGCGCTCTAGTATGCTCTCCTGGCACTGGGGAAGCCGAAAATAGTGGTCTCGGTACGATAGGTTTAGTTATGATACATTCGGTTATGTTACGTTTGGTTATGTTAGGATAGCATAGCTTTGAGTCCTGTGCTTTACGCTGCAATTCGGTGGATTTCTGCGCTCTACCCTGCTGAAACAAACTGCGCGCGATCGCGACTCTCGCGAGGCCAGCAATGTTGGTTGCGGCAACCCACTTTGTGTTACGTTACGTCTGGTTATGTCACGTTTGGACAGGCTTGGGGAGGGTAAATTCGATTTTTGTGCTATACATGGCTGTCCGGTGGATATGTTCGCTCTACTGTGCACTAATATGCTCTGCTTGGCTCTGGTGGCGCCGGCAATAGTAGCCTCGGCACGTTAGGCTTAGTTTGGTTGCGTTTGTTGGCGTTACGATTGGTTAGGTCAGGATAGGTTGCCCTTGCCTTCCGCGTCGCATACTGCTTTCGGTGGATTTTTCCACCCTACTGTCCACTAATATGCTCCGCTTCGCATTGGGGAGAGAAGAAGTAGTGGTTCCGGCACGCTACAGTTAGATAGGTTACGTTCGGCTA
>NW_016980264.1:0-485 GCF_001483705.2 Eufriesea mexicana | reverse complement strand
TAGTCTGTTATAGCTTGGAGAACAGATCGCCTAACGCCTTCAATACAATGGCAAGTACAGCCAACTACGTGCCAGAGAATATTTCAACTCATAATCTATAATCTGTTATAGCATGGATAATAGGTCTCCTAACGTCTGCAACCAAAGGCAAGTACAGCCATCTACTTGCCAGAGAATAGGTGTATTCAAAATCTATAACCTGTTAAATAGATCGCCGAACGCATTCAATCCAATGGCAAGTACAGCCATCTACATGACAGGGAATTGGTCTATTCGAAATCTATAACCTGTTAACGCTTGATGAATAGATCGCTTAACGCCTTCAATCCAATGGCAAGTACAGACATCTACTTGCCAGAGAATAAGTCTATTCAAAATCTATAACCTGCTATAGTATGGTGAATAGATCGCCTAACGCCTTTAATCCAATGGCAAGTACAGCCATCTACTTACCAGAGAATAAGTCTATTCAAAACACATAAGCT
>NW_016980263.1:0-872 GCF_001483705.2 Eufriesea mexicana | reverse complement strand
ACAGCATTGAAATGGCTATAGCACGGCAATAGTATCCTTCCACCTTATTTATGCAAGAAAGTTGGCTCACCATGATATTAGCCGAAAATGTATATAAAATTGAGTTTTCCTGCCAGATTCTACAGCATTGCAATGGCTGTAGCACGCAAATTTATTCTTTCCTACTTATTTAAGCAAGAAAGCTAGCTCACCATGAAATTAGTCGAAAATGTCAATAAATTTGAATTTTCCACACTCATTCAATATCATTGCAATAGCAATAGCACGCCAACAGATTCTTTCCTCCTTTCTTATGCATGGAAGTGAGCTCACCACGATATTAGTCGAAAATGTCGGTATCATTTTATTTTCCTGCCAGATTCCATAGCATTGAAATGCCTATAGCACACCAACAGAATCTTTCCTCCTTATATATGTAAGAAAGATAGCTAATCGCGATATTAGTCGAAAATGTCAATAAAATAGTATTTTCCAGCTCCATTCTATAGGATTGCGATGGCTACAGCAGGACAATAGAACCTTCTCTCCTTATTTATGCAAGAAAGGTAGCTCACCACGATATTAGTCGAAAATGTCAATAAAATTGAAGTTTCCATGCAGATTACATATCATCGTAATGGCAATAGCACGCCAAAAGAACCTTTCCTCCTTATTTATGCAAGAAAGATAGCTCACAACAATATTAGACGAAAATGTCAATAAAATTGGGTTTTGCAGCCAGATGCTATAGAAATGCAATGGCTATAGCACGCCAAAAGGATATTTCCTCCTTACCCATGCAAGAAAGTTAGCTCACCACGATATTAGTGGAAAATGTCAATAAAATTGAATTTTCCAGCAAGATACTATGGAAATGCAATGGCTATACCACG
>NW_016980262.1:0-761 GCF_001483705.2 Eufriesea mexicana | reverse complement strand
AGGAGGAAAGATTCTGTTGGCATGCTATAGGCATTGCAGTGCTATAGAATCTTGCTGGAACATTCAATTTTATTGACATTTTCCACTAATATCGTGGTGTGCCAGTTTCCTTGCATAAGTATGCAGGAAAGATCCTTTTGGCGTTGTGTAGCCATTGCAATGCTGTAGAATGTGTCCGGAAATTTCAATTTTATTGACATCTTCGACTAATATCGTGGTGAGTTAACTTTCTTGCATAAATAAGCATGAAAGATTCTATTGGTGTGCTATAGGCGTTGCAATGCTATAGAAGCTGGGTGGAAAATTCAAATTTATTGACATTTTCGACTAATACCGTAGTGAGCTACCTTCCTTGCATACGTAAGAAGGAAAAATTCTATTGGAGTGGTATAGCCACTGCAATGTCTGCAATGCAGAAGTATCTGTCTGGAAAATTCAATTTGATCGACATTTTCGACTAATATCGTGGTGAGCTAACTTTCTTGCACAAACATGGAGGAAAGATTCTATTGGCGTGCTATAGGCATTGCATTGCTATACATGCTGGATGGAAGATTAAATTTTATTGACATTTTCGGCTAATATCGTGGTGAGCCAGCTTCCTTGCATAAGTAAGGAGGAAGGATCCTTTTGGCATGCTGTAGCCATTGCAATGCTGTAGAATCTGGTCGGAAAGCTCAATTTTATTGACACTTTCCACTAATATCGTGGTGAGCTACCTTTCGTGGATAAAAAAGGAGGAAAGATTATATTGGCCAGCT
>NW_016980261.1:0-578 GCF_001483705.2 Eufriesea mexicana | reverse complement strand
GGACAGCAATAGTGTTATAGGCACGTTAGGTTGTGTTAGGTTACGTTTGGTTAGGTTAGGTTACCCTACCTTTATTTAGGCTGGTTTCGGCTTTTGTGCTATACACTGCTACTCGGTATATTTCTGCTCTCCACTGTGCGTCGCTATGTTCTCCTTGTCTCTGTGGAGGCCAGCAATAGCGGTTGTTGCACGTTTGGTTGAGTTAGGTTACGTTTCGTTAGTATAGGTTAATCAAACTTTTGTTCTTTACAATGATATACGGTAGATATCTGTGCTCGGCGTTGCTCTACCAGCTATCGCTCGCTAGTCTTTGGTGAGGCCAGCAACAGTTGTCGTGGCACGTTTGTATGAGCTAGGATACGTTTGATTGGGTAAAGATATGTCAGGGCAGGATAGGATATCTTCGACTTTTGCGATTTACACCTCAATGCTTCGGATATCTGCGCTCTACGGTGCTCTAGTATGCTCTGCTTGGCACTGGAGAGGCCAGCAATAGTGATCCCGGCACGTTAGGCAGAGTTATTCTGCGTTTGGTTATATTGGGTTTGGGCACGTTAGCACAGAATAGCTTTGTCTTT
>NW_016980260.1:0-536 GCF_001483705.2 Eufriesea mexicana | reverse complement strand
TAGCATGTCCTGTTTGACTCTGTGGGGGGTAGCATAGCGGTCTCGGCGCGACAGTTTGAGTTATGCTTTGTTTGGATATGTTTTTTGGCTTGGGTTAGGTTTGGGTAGGTATGGCTTTTCTGGTGCACACCTGGTTTCCATGGATTTCTGAGTTCTATTCTCCATTAATGTGTTCTTCATGGCTCTTGGGGGGGGGGCAGCAATAGTAGTCGCGGCACGCTAAGTTTAGTTCGGCCACGGTTGGTTATGTTTCGATTGGTTTGGTTAGGAGAAGATATCTTTGACTCTTCTGTTATAGTCTACAATCATGTGAATTCCCGCTCCCTACTGTGCCCTAACGTTTTCAGCTTGGCTCCGGGAAGGCCAGCTATTGTAGTCCCGGAACGTTATGTTTAGTCATGTTACGATCGGTTCCGTTTGGTTAGGCTATGCTTGGTCAACGTAGCTTCAACTTTAGTGCTGTACACTGCAAGTCCGTGGACTTCTGCGCTCTACTGTCCTATGGTATCTCCTGCTTGGCTCTGTGGAGAGAAGCT
>NW_016980259.1:0-531 GCF_001483705.2 Eufriesea mexicana | reverse complement strand
GCAACTCAATCTCACGTGCCGCGGCCACTGAAGCTTGCGGCCAAGAGTCAAGCAGAATATGATAGAGCAAAGTAGAGCGCAAATGTCCATAGTATAGCGGAGTGTAGCACAAAAGCTGTAGCTATCCTAACCTAACATAGCCATCGTAACATAGTCGATCGTAACCTAGCACAACCATAAAACGTGCCCGGTGAAATGGTGCTCGCCTACACAGAGAAAGGTGAAGGCAGGCACAGCCTTGTAGAGCTCAGAAATCCGCTCAACAGCATTGCAGAGCACAAAAGTCAAAGCAGTCCTTGCCAAACCTAACCCAATCTAACGTTAGCAAACGTAACCTTTCTCGACCTAACGTGCCGATACTTCTATTGCTCGCCTCCCCAGTGCCAAGGAGTCCTCATTAGTGGAGAGTAGGACACAGAAATCCATAGAATCGCTGAACATACCAGAAAGGTCAAAGCTACAAGGACATATCGAAAGCAAAGGGGACATATCCAAACGTGGCATAACTCAAGCTTAAGTGCCGAGGCCGCT
>NW_016980258.1:4947-5239 GCF_001483705.2 Eufriesea mexicana | reverse complement strand
GCTGCGTTCCACTCTATACTAATGTGATTTGCTTGCCTCTGGGGAGACCAGAAATAGAGGCCTGGTCTCGCTTGGTTTAGGTACCCCACGTTTGGTTATGTTAGGCTAGGCCAGATCAGGATAGGATATCTTTGACTTTTGTGATATACACTGCCATTTGATGGTTATCTGCGCTCTGCTGTGATCTAGTGTATTCATCTCGGCTCTGGGGAGGCCAGAAATAGTGGTCTCGGCACGTTAGGTGTAGCTAGGTTGCGTCTGGTTATATTACGTACGAATGGGCTTGGACAGT
>NW_016980258.1:0-2350 GCF_001483705.2 Eufriesea mexicana | reverse complement strand
TCGGTAAAGTTGAGTTAGGCTAAGTTTGGTTGGGATAGGACTAACCTTTGCGGTGTACACTGCTATTTGGCGGACTCCAGTGCTCTACAGTTCACTAGAATATCCTGCTTGGCCCTTGGGAGGGCTTTCATAGCGGTTATGTCACGTTAGGATTAGTTACGCTATGTTAGCGTATTTTACGTTGGTGCGGGTTAGGCTCGGGTAGCTCCGACTCTTCTGATGTGTACAGCGATTCTATGGACTTCAGCGTTCTACTCTCGACTAGTGTCTTCTGCTTGTCTCTGAGGGAGCCAGCAATAGTGCTCGCGGCACGTCAGCTTCAGTTATATTACGTTTGGATGTTCTACGATTTCTTATGCTAGGAGAGGATTGCTTTGACTTTAGTGTTATAGTCTGCTATTAGGTGTATCTCTGCGACCCACCGTGCTCTGATAATATCAGCTTGCCTCTGGAAAGGACAGCAATTGTTGTCTCGACGTGTTATGTTGGGACATGTTTCGATCGGTTAGGTTGGGTTAGGCTAAGTTTGGTTAGGATGGCCCTATCTTTGCGCTGTACACTGATGTTTGGTGGACATCAGCGCTCAGCTGTGTTCCAGTATGTCCTGCTTGGCTATTGGGAGGTCTTCAAGGACGGTCTTGTCACATTAGGTTTAGTTAGGATATGTTTGCCTATGTTCGGTTCGTTCGGGTTAGGCTTTGATAGCTTTGACTTTTCAGATATACACTGCGATTATATGGACTTCTGCGTTTCGCTCCCCACTAATGTGTTCTGCTTGGCTCTCGGGAGCCCAGCAATAGTGATCGCTGAACGTTAGGTAGAGTTTTGTTACGTTTGGTTATGTCAATGTTGCTAGGTTAGGAAAGGATAGCTTTGGCTTTCGTGCTATTATCTGCTATTAGATGTATTCCTGCGACATACATTGGCCTAATATTTTCAGTTTGGCTATGGGGAGGCCTGCAATGGTGGTCCTGCATGTTATGTTGAGTCATGTTATGCTCGGTAAGGTTGAGTCCGGCTATGTTCGGCTACGTTCCCTCGGTTTGGGATAGGCTTATGTAGCTTTGACTTTTCCGATATACACTGCAATTCTATGGATTTCTGCGTGCTGCTCTCCACTGATGTGTTCTGCTTGGCCCAGTGGAGGCCAACAATGTTGGTCTCGGCGCGTTATGTACTGTTAACCTGCGTTTGGTTAGGCAACGTTTGGTTAGGTTACGATATGATAGCTTTGGCTTGTGTGCTGTACACTTATGTTCAGTGTACTCCAGCTCTCGTCACTGCTCTACTATACTCTGCATGACTCTGGGGACACGAGCAATAGCGGTCGTGGCACGTTAGATCGTGGCAGGTTACGTTTGGCCATGATGGCTTTGACTTTTGTGCTGTGCGCAGCTATTCGGTGGATTCCTGCGCTCTACTGTGCTCTAATATGTCCTGCTAGGCTATGGGTAGACCTGAAATGGCGGTCTAGGCACATTACGTTTAGTTATTCTACGTTTGGTTAGGTTAGGTTAGGTCAGGTTGGGTTAGGATATCGTTGTCTCTTGTTCTGTAGACTACTATACGGTGGCTTCCTGTGTTCTACTGTGCTCTAGTATATTCTGCTTCGCACTGAGGAGGCCTGCAATATTGTTCACGGCACGTTATATTAAGCTTTGTTGCGTTTGGTTGGACTGCGTTTGGATAGGTTTGGACAAAGTATCTTTGACTTTTGTGCTCTACACTGCTATTCGGCGGATTTCTACGCCCTACGTAGCTCTACTACAATCTGCTGGACCCTGGGGAGGCCAGTAATGCGGGCCTCAGCCCGTTAGGTTGTTATGTTACGTTTGGTTACGTTATGCTAGTATGTGTTAGGCTTGGATACATTTGGCTTCCGTGGTATGCGCTGCAATTCTGTGGACTTCTACGGTCCAGTGTGCTCTTTTGAGTATAGTTAGTTTGGTTAGGTATCGTTCGGTTAGGTTGGGATAACCATAACATTTTTGCTCAACACTGATATCCTATGGACTTCTGTGCTCTACTGTGCTCTATCATATTCAGCTTGCATCTGGGATAGCCACCAATAGTGTTCGCGGCGAGTTAGGCTGAGTTACTCTACGTTTGGCTTGGTTGTGTTATGTCGGGTTTGTTTGGATACCTTTGGCTTTTGTGCTATACATTGCAATTTGGTAACTTACTGCGCTCTGCTGTGCTACAGTACGCACTGCCCGACACTGGGGATGACAGCAATAGCGGTCGTGGCACGATAGGTTGTGTCAGGCTACGTTTGCTTTGGCTACGGTTGGTTAGGTAAGGTTAGGCTATGTTTGGTTAGAATCGCTCTTATTTTCGTGCTATACACAGT
>NW_016980257.1:0-575 GCF_001483705.2 Eufriesea mexicana | reverse complement strand
CATAACACAACCTAACTTGCCGCGACCACTATTGCAGGCCTGCTCAGAGAAAAGCAGAACACACTACTGGAGGGCAGAATGCAGAAATACATAGATTCGCACTGTATATCAGATGAGTCACAGCTACACAAACAGAACCCTAACAAGCAGAACATAAGCAAACATAGCCTAACTAAACCCAATGTGCCTAGAACTCAATTGCTGCGCTGCCAAGTGCCAAGCAGGACACATTATTGAAGAGTACAACGCAGAAATCCATATAATCACTGCGTACATAAGAAAAGCCAAACTACCCTACGCTAACAAAGACGAACGGAACATAAGCAAACATAACATAACTCAAACTATCCTGCCGAGATCGCTGTTGCTGCCCCCCACATAGCCAAGCAGTACACACTAGTCAGTACACGCTAGGGTACAGTACAGAGCTGAAATCCACCTTGTAGCAGTGCACAGCACAAAAGTTAAAACGATCCGAGCCAAACTTAGCCTAACCTAACCTAACCGAACGATACTTGTCTCAACCTACCGTGCCGAGACCGCTATTGCTGCCCTCCGCAGAGCCCAGCAGAATA
>NW_016980256.1:0-487 GCF_001483705.2 Eufriesea mexicana | reverse complement strand
GCAATGATGTTCAATGTGGTTGGGAAAACGAATTTTAATGAAATTCTCGACTTACATCTTGGTTTGCCATCTTTTTTGCATAAATAAGGAGGAGAGATTCTATTGGCGTGCTATAGCCATCGCAATGCCATAGACTCATCCTGGAAAATTCAATATTATTGACATTTTCGACTAATATCGTGGTGAGTTATCATCCTTTCATAAGTAAGGAGGAGAGATCCTTTTGGAGTGTTATAGCAACTGCAATGCCGTAGAATCTTGCTGGAAAATTCAATTTTATTGACATTTTTGACTAATATCGAGATGAGCTAACTTTCTTGCATAAATAAGGAGGAATGATTCTATTGGAGTGCTATAGCCATTTCAATACTATTGAATCTGGCTGGAAGGTTCAATATTATTGATAGTTTCTGCTACTATCGTGGTGAGCTATCTTTCTTGCATAAGAAAGGAGGAAAGATTATATTGGCAAGCTATAACCATTGCA
>NW_016980255.1:0-577 GCF_001483705.2 Eufriesea mexicana | reverse complement strand
TTCGACTCTGGGGAGGCCAGCAATAGTGGTCGCTGCACGTCAGGCTGAGTTAGGATATGTTTACGTATGTCACGATTGGTTTGGCTAGGAGGGGATATCTTTGGCTTTTGAGCTATGCACTGCTATTCGGCTAATCTCTGCGCTCGACTGTGATCCGATATATTCTGCTTGGCTCTGGGAATGACAGCAATAGTTGTTTTGGCACGTTATGCTGCGTCAGGGGACATTTGGTTTGATTAGGTTAGGGCAGGTTACGTTAGGGTGTCTTTAACCTCTGCGCTATACACTACAACGCATTGCGCTATACACTACAACGCAGCGGATGCCTGTGATCTACTGTGCTGTGGTATATTCAGCTTGTCTGTGGTGAGGCCAGAGATAGTGATGTAGGGCTGTTAGGCTTAGTTATGTTTCTTTCGGTTATGCAACGTTTGGATAAGTTAGTCCGGTACAGCTTCGACTTTTGTGGTGACCACAGCTTTTCGGTGGCTTTCTGCGCTCTACTTCGATCTATTATGATCTGCTGTGCTTCGGGATTGCCAGGAACAGTGGCCGCGGCGCGTTAGGTGGTATTATC
>NW_016980254.1:0-854 GCF_001483705.2 Eufriesea mexicana | reverse complement strand
TTCTCTACTGGAATATGCTTTTCCCTGGGGAAGCCAGCAATAGCGGTCGTGGAAGGTTTGGTTTGGTATGGTTACGCTCGTTCATGTTAGGTTAGGCTATGTTAGGATAGTGTGGCTTCAGCCATTGTGCTATACACTGCTGTTCCGTCGATATCTGCGCTCTGTATTGCTGTACTAGCACCTGTTTGTCCTTGTGGAGGCCAGCAATAGTGGTCGTGGCATGATTGGCTAAGCTAGGTTACGTTTGGCTTGGTTAGGTTTGGCTATGCTTGGTTAGGATGTCTTTGACTTTTGAGCTATGCACTGCTATCCGTTGCATATCTGCGCTTCGTTGTGCTCTAATATATTCTGCTTGGCCATGGGGTTGCCAGAAATATTGGTATCGGCACGTTTGTCTTATTCATGTTAAGTTTGGCATTGCTCCGTTTTGTCAGGTTAGGGCAGTGTTGCTTTGACTTTTGCTCTTAAATTCGGAGGACGCCTGCGCTCCACATTTCACTGCTATACTCTGCTAGTCTCTCGAGAGGCCAGCAGTAGTGGTCGCCGCACGTTAGGTTGAGTTAGATTTCGTATGGCCAGGTTATGTTACGTTGTGTTAGGTTAGGATATCTTCGACTTTTGTTCAACACCCTGCTATTCTATGGACTTCTGCGCTCTTCTGTGCGTCGGCACACCCTGCCTATATATGTGGACGCTAGGTATAGTCCTCGCGGCGCATTAGGTTGTGCTATGTGAAGTTTCGTTAGGTTCGTCTTGGTTAAATTTTGCTAGGACTGCTTAGATTGTCATGCTATACGCTGCTATTCGTTGGATCTCTGCGCTCTACTGGGCTCTAACAAGCTCCGATTGGCGCT
>NW_016980253.1:0-517 GCF_001483705.2 Eufriesea mexicana | reverse complement strand
TCGCGGGGAACCCCACGCCACGGAGTGGGCGTTGAAGTCCCCCAGGACCAGAACCGGATGAGCCATGTGTCCACTAAGGAAACCTCCGAGCTCGTCCAGGAACCTCTCGCACGACGAGAGGCCGCGGCTGGCTGAGACGTAGCACCCCACCACGACTTCGTCGTTCCAGGAGACCGCCACGAATCCCTCACCGCTCTGAAGCAGCGTTGGTGCGGGTGTCCGCCGTAGTCTCCTGGCGATGACCGCCACGGAGCCGTCCCGAACCCCAAACCACCCGTCTTGTTCGAGGATACGGTACGGCTCTGCGGTAACAGCCAGCCCGACACCAAGCTCAACGAGCCTCTGCATGAGCAGGTCCTGCGACGCCCGCGAGTGGTTCAGGTTGGCCTGGAGCGCCATGGACGACGTGAAAGTTAGGCTATGTCCATGGCCTCCTCCTGGCCCCCCTTCCTTCGGGCCGGCTGCGGGCCCGTTGCTCCGCCGGTCGGCGGGCCCTTCGCGGTAGCGTTCGCGGAGA
>NW_016980252.1:0-254 GCF_001483705.2 Eufriesea mexicana | reverse complement strand
CGTTAGGCGATCTATTCACCATGCTATAGCAGGCTATATATTTTGAATAGACCTATTGTCTGGCAAGTAGATGGCTGTACTTGCCATTGGGTTAAAGGCGTTAGGCGATCTATTCACCATGCTATAGCAGGCTATAGATTTAGAATAGACATATTCCGTGTCAAGAAGGTGGCTGTACTTGCCAATAGATAGAAGGCGTTAGGCGATATATTCACCAAGCTATTACAGGTTATATATTTTGAATAGACCTATTC
>NW_016980251.1:8411-10051 GCF_001483705.2 Eufriesea mexicana | reverse complement strand
AACCTAACAAAGCCTAAAGCGCCGAGACCGATATTACTGGCCACCACAGAGCCAAGCAGAGCATACTAGAGCGCATTAGAGGACAGAAAACCTCTGAATAGCAGTGCACACCAAAAAGTCGAAGTAGCGTATCCTAACATTGCCAAACGTGACATATGCGAACGTAACATAGCTCTACCAGACATGGCGAGACAAGTAGTGCTGGCCTTCACAGAGACAAGCTGAATGTACTAGAGCACAATAGAGCACAGATATCCGCCGCACTGCAGACTTTAACGAAAAGGCCAAATATATCCAAAACATACCCGACCTGGCGTAATATAGCCAATCGTACCCCGCCTCAACATAACGTGCCGAGACCACTATTTTTGGCCTCCCAGAGTCAAGAAGAACATACTAGAGCACACTGGAGAGCAGAAATCCACATAATAGCAGTGTACAGAACAAAAGTCAAAGTTACCGTATCCTAATATATAAAACCTTAACATAATCAAACGTAACATAACTAAACCTAACGTACAGCGACATCTATTGCTGGCCTCCACAGGGTCGAGAAGGACGCATTAGAGGAAAGTAGAGGACAGAAATCCTTAGAATCGCAACGTACAGCGCAAGAGTCACTGCTATCCAAACCGAACCCTAGTTAACGTAACCTAACCGAACGAAGCATAACTCAATAGAACGTGTCGCGAACACGGCTTCCGCCCTCCACTCAGACAAGCAGAATATAGTTGAGCACAGTCGGCCAAAGAAATCCATCGAATAGCAGTATATGGCACGAAAGTAAAAGCTATCCTAACCAAACTTAACATAACCTAACCTACTCAAACGTAACCTATACCAAACTAACGCGCAACGAACACCATTGCTCGCCTCCACATTGTCGGGCAGATTACAGTGGATCAATGTAGAGCGTAGATATCGACCGTACAGCAGTGTACAGCGCAAACGAAGAAGACATCCTGACCAAACCGTCCTAACCTAACCTAACGAAAAACACCTATCTCGAAATGAAGTACCGTGACCACCATTACTGGCAACCCCAGAGCCGAAGGGGACACATTACAGCACAGTAGATGGCAAAAGTCCACCGAATGACAGCGTATGGCGCAAAAGTCTAATATACTCTATCGTAGCCTAACCGAACGTAGCATAATCGTACGTAACCTATCTCAAGCTACCGTGCCGAGGACACTATTGCTAGCCCCGCTAGAGCCAATCCGGGTAAACTAGAGCACAGTAGACCTCAGAAATCCACCGAAGTGCAGTGAAGAGCACAAAAGCCGTAGATATCCTGACAAAACATGACCTAATCTAACCTAACCGAACGCAGCATGACACAACATGACTTGCCGCGGTCACTGCTACCGGCATCCCCAGAGCTGCGCAGATTGTTGTAGAGCACAGAAGATCACAGGAATCCACCGGAAAACGGTGTAAGGCACGAAATTCGTAGGTACCCTAGCAAAGCTCAGCCTCACCTAACACAACCAAATGTATCCCCACAGAACCTGACGTGCCACGACCACCATTGCTCGCCTCCCAGAGTCGAGCAGAGAATAGTAGAAGAATGCAGAGCGCAGAAATCCATCGATTAGCAGTGTATAGCACAAAAGTCGAAGACACCCTGATCCAACATG
>NW_016980251.1:0-6969 GCF_001483705.2 Eufriesea mexicana | reverse complement strand
CTATTTCTGGCATCACAGAGCCAAGCAGATTATGCTAGAGCACAATGGTGCCCAGAAGTCCACAGCATAGCCGTGCTGAGCACAAAAGTCAAAGATATCTAAACCTCACCCAACCCAATCTAACCTAACCAAACGTAATCTAGCACAACCTAACGTGCCGCGACCACTATTTCTGGCCTCTCCTGAGCAAAGAGGAGCATATTAATTCGCAGTAGAGTGCAGAATACGCCGAACAGCAGTGTATACACAAAAATGAAGACTGCCCTAGTCTATATTAACCAAACATTGCATAACGAAGCGTAACATGACTCAACCTAACGTGCCTATACCGCTATTGCTGATATCCCCAGATCCAAGCTGAATATACCAGACCACAGTAGAGCGCCGAAATCCATAGAACCGAGGTGTACAGCAGAAAAGTCGAAGCTATCCGAACCTAACCCAAACCAACATAACAAATCCAAACGAAGCCAAACTGTAGCTGACGTGCCGAGAAAACTATGCCTCTCCTCCCCAAAGTTTGGCAGGGTATAGTAGAGCTGTCTAGAGTGTAGAAGTCCACCGAATAGCTGTGCATGGCAAAAAAGTCAGAGCTATCCTTTCATAAGCTACCCTAACTTAATATAATGTAAGGTAACCTAAGTTAACCTTACCAGCCGAGACCACCATTGCGGGCCTCCCCACAGCCATGCAGGATATACTAGAGCAAAGTAGAGAGCAGAAAGACTACAAATAGCGGAGTATAGCACAAAAGTGGAAGCCATCTTATCCAAACGTAGACTAACATAGCATAAACGAACGTAAGATAAAAAAACATATCGTGATGCGACCGCTATTGCTGACCTCCCCTGAGCCGAGCAGGGAATATTAGAGCAACGTAGTCCGCAGATGTCCACAGAATAGCAGTGTACAGCATAAAGTGGAAGCTACACTGTAACCAAGCGTAACGTAACCAAACGTAACATAAATCTACCTAACCTTCAGCGACCGATATTGCTGTCTTCCCCGGAGACGAGCAGAACATAGTTGAGCACAGTAGAGCGCAGAAATGCACAGAATAGCAGTGTATAGCGCGAAAGACAGCTCTGACCTCTCATAACCTATCCAAACGTAATACCAATAAACGTAATCTAACTTAAACTAACGTGCCGCGAACACTCTTGCATGTCTCCACAGAGCAAAGCAGAATATACATGAGCAAGGTAGAGCGCAGAGAGCCAACATATAGCTGGGTATAGCACAAGTGTCAAACGCAACCAAACAAAACATCACGTCACCGAACTTAACCAAACGTAGAATATCTATACCTAAACAGCCGAGACATCCATCGACGTCCTCCCCAGAGACAAGTAGAACATGTTAGAGTATAGTGGTGCGAAGGAATCTATCGAACAACAGTGTATAGCACAAAAACCATATCTACCCTGGCCTAACGTAACCAAACGTAACATGACTAAACGGAACCTAACCCGACCTAACGTGTCTAGACCACCATTGCTGACATCCACGGAGCCAACCACAATATACTAGAACACAGTACAGGGCAAAAACACGCCGCAATGCAGTGCAAGGCACATAAGTCGAAGAAGTCATAATCTAACCTAACCAAACGTAGCCTAACTAAGCGTAACTCGCCGATACTACCATTGCTGGCACCGCCAGAGCCTAGCTGAACATATTAGGGCACAGGCGGATGCAGAAATCAGCCGAATAGCATTGTACAGAGCAAAAGTGATAGCTAGCCCCTGCCAAGCTATCCAATCGTAACGCAAACAAACGTAACCTGACTCCACCTAACGCAACGGACCGCCATTACTGACATCGCGAGAGCCAAGCAGAATCTACTAGAGCACAGCAGAGCGCAGAAATCCACCGCCTTTCAGTCTACAGCACAAAAGTCAAATATAGCCTATCCTAACCCAAACGAACCTAACCTAACCATTCGTAACACAACACCACCTAACGCGCAGCGACCACTGTTTTTGCCCTCCCACGAGCAAATCAGAGCACATTACATCACAGTAGAGCGCAGAAATCGACCGAACGGTAGAGTATAGCTCACAAGTCAAGGCTGTCCTTGCCTAACCTAACCAAACATAGCATAACGAAACGCCACGTAACTCCACCTAAAAGCACTGCACTACTATTGCTGACCTCTCCAGACCCAAGCAGAGTATACTACAGCACAGTAGATCGCAAACATCCGCGGCGTTTCAGTGTGTAGCGCAGAAGTCAAAGATATCCTAACCTAACCTGGAAAAACCTAACCCAGCCAAACGTCGCATAGCCCAGTGTAACGTGCCAAGGCAACTATTGCTGTCTTTCCCTGAGCCAAGCTTTACATATCTGACCAATGTGGAGCGCCGAAATCCGCCGAATGGCAGTGTGTAGCGTAAATGGCATAGCTACCCTCTCCTAACATATCCAACCATTACGTAGCCAAACGTAACCTAACTAAACCTCACTTGCAGCGACCACTGTTGCCTGCCTCAGCAGAAACGGAGAGTGTGTTGTAGAGCACAATAGGTCTCAGGAATCCACCGAATAAGGGTCTATGCCAAGAAAGCCAAGGCTATCCGAACCTAGCCCTAACAAACATAACTTAACCGAAAACAACGTAACTCAGCCTAAGGTGCCGAGACCACTATTGCTGGCGTCCCAAGAGGCAAGGAGATCATATTAGGGCACAGTGAAGCGCAGAAGTTTATGGAATAGCTGTATATAACACAAAAGTCAATGCTATGCCATTCTGCCCTAACCAAACGCAACATAAACGAACGAAGCCACAATCACACTAACGTGCCTGGACAATTATTACTGGCTTCCCCAGAGTAGAGCAGAGTAGAGTAGAGCAACATAGAACGTAGAAATACGACGAAGAGTGGCGTGCAGCAGAAAAGTCGCAGCGATCCTATACTAACCTCTCCAAACGTAATACTGCCAAACGCAATTTAACTTAACCGAACGTGACAAGACCACTATTGATGGATTCCCCAGAGCCAAGTAGATTACGCCAGGGCACTGCAGAGCGCCGAAAGCCTCCAAAGAGCAGGGAATAACTCAAACGTCAAGGATATCCTAATGCACCTGACCAAACGTTACCTAACCAAACGTTACCTAACCAAACGCAGACTAATTGAACCTAACGGGACGAGACCATTATTTCTGGCCTCAGCAGTTCCAAGCAGAGCATACCACAGCACAGTACAGCGCGGAATTCCTCCGAACAGCAGCGTATAGCACAAAAGTCAGAACTATACAAACCAAACGTATCAAAACCTAACATTACCACACGTAACATGGCACAGGGTGACGTGCCACGGCGACTATTGCTGGCCTAACGGGAGCCAAGCATAGTTCAGCAGAGCAATATAGAGCGCAGGAATCGACCGAGTAGCAGGGTACAGCACAAGAGGCAAAGCAATCCTGACCAAACCTAACCAAACCTACCCTAACCTACCCTAACCAAACGTAGCGCACCTTAACTTATCGTGCCGCGGCCACAATTGGTGGCGTCCACTGAGACGAGCAGAATGTGATAGAGCGGAGCAGATCGCAGAAGTACACCGAGTAACAGCGTATAGCACAAAGGTCGAAGCTATCCTCTCCGAACCTAACCAATCGACACATACACAAAAGTAACCTAACTCAACCTAACATGCAGCGACCACTATTGCCGGCCTCCCCAGAGTCGACCAGAGAATTTCTGGTTACACTACAGCGTAGAAATCCACCAAATATCTGTCTATGCCAGCAAAGTAAAAGCTATTCAAGCCTAATCCAAGCAAACAGAGCATACCTGAACATAACGTAACCTAACCTAGCGAGCCGAGACCACTGTTGCTGGACTGATCAGAGCCAATCGGAACATGTTATTGGAGAGGATAATGCCGAAAGCCTCAGATTCGCATGGTACAGCAGAAAAGTCAAAGCTGCCCAAACCGGACCAAAACAAACCTAACCCAGCCAAACGTAACCTAACACATCCTGACGTGCCGAGACCAACATTCATGTCCCCCGCAGAGCCAAGCAGAATATGTTAGGGCAGAGTGGTGCGTAGGAATAGACCGCATTTCACTGAATTGCACAGAAGTCTATGATATCCTGACCAAACCTATTCCAACCTAAGGCGACCGAACGTAACATAATTCAACCTAGCGTACCTAGACCATCATTACTGACATCCCCGTGGCCAATCAGAAAATATCGGAGCACAGTAGTCCGCAGAAATCCGCCTCATTGCAGTGCAAAGCACAAAAGTCAACGTCATAGTGACCAAACCGAAACTAAGCTAACATAGACGAACGAAGCGCGCCTCAACCCATCGAGCCACGACTACTACTGGTGTCCTCACCTGAGGCGAGCAGAACTTACAAGATCATAGTAGAGCGCACAAATATACCGAATAGATGTGTACAGCGCAAAAGGCAAAGATACCCTGGCCAAACATTGCCCTACATAACGGAACCAGTCGTAGCACGACCCTACTTAACGCGCCGCGACCAATATTGCTGGCGTCCCCAGAGGCATGTAGTACATGAAAGAGTACAGTAGAGCTCACATGGCCATCATATAGAAGTGTATAGCACAAAAGTCGATGGCAACCTAACCAAACGTGTCCCAGACTAACCGAGACACACGTACACTCACTAAGCCTAATGAGCCGAGGCCACTATTGCTGGCCGCCCGAGAGCCAGGCGTACCATATTAGGGCACAGTAGGTCGCAAGAAATCACCTAATAGAAGTGTACAGCGCAAAAGTTAAAGCCATCCGAACCAAACTCAACCGACCCTAGCCAAACCAAACGTACTCTTCCACAACATACCGTGAACCACCACTATTGCAGGCCACCCCAGAGTCGAGCACAGTGAAGTAGAGCAATGTAGGGCGCCGAAACACACCGAATGACAGTGTACAGCGCAAAGTCAGTGTTATCCTTTCCTAACCTAACCAAACGTACCATAAACGAACGTACCCTAACACAGCATAACGTTCCTAGACCACTATTGCAGGCCTCCGCATCGCCAAGCGTAGTATGTGAGAGGAGAGTAGAGCGTAGAAGTCCATAGCACTGCAGTGTATAGCACAAAAGTCAAAGCCATCCTGGCCAAACCTAACCATGCTTAACCTAACCAAACGTAACATATCCCTGACTACATTGCCACATCAAATATTGCCGTCAACCCCACATTCGAGCGGAGCATATTACAGCAATGTGGAAAGGAGAAATCCGCCGAATATCAGTGCATAGCGCAAAAGTCAAAGCTATCATGCCCTAACCTAACGCACGCAACATAACCAAACGTACCATAACTCAAACTAACGTGCCGAGACCACATCTGCTGGAATCCGAAGTGCCTAGCAGAGTACACTAGAGCACTGTAGAGCGCAGAAGTCAAGCGCATTGCAGCTCATATCACAAAAGTGAAGGATACCCTGTCCGAACCGAACCTAACCTGACCTAACCGAACGTAACGTAACCTGACCTATCGTGCCGCCACGGCTATTGCTGGCGTCCCCATAGACAAGCAGAATATGATAAATCACAGTAGAACGCAAAAGTCCATTGAATAGCAGTGATAAGCGCAGAAGTCGAAGCTACTCTAACCAAGCACAACTTAACCTAACATAAGCAAGCGTAATCTATCTCAAACCTACGTGACGAGATCGGTATTACTGGACTGCACAGAGCCAAGCAGAGCATAATAGAGGGGCACAGAGCTCAGAAATCCATAGAATCGCTGTGTATTGCTGAAAAGAAGAAGGTATCAAAACCAAACCAGAGCAAACGTAACCTAACCAAACGTAGCCTATTTCAACCTAACGTGCCGAAACTACCATTTCTGGCCTCTCCGGAACTGCTCAAAGCAGACTCGAACACAGTAGATCGCAGAAATGCAGCGCATTGCAGTCTAGAGTACAAAAGTTGAAGATATCATAACCTAACCCAAACAAAACCCAGCCTAAAAATCGTAACCCATCTCAACCAAACGCGCTGCGGCCACTTTTCCTGGCCTCCACAGGGCAATGCAGTGCATATTAGGGGAGAGTGTAGCGCAGAAATACGTAGAATCGCAGCGTATGGCAGAAAGGTCTATGCTACCCAAGCTTAACCCTTGCTAACATAACCTAACCGAACGTAGCCTATCTCAAACTAACCTGACAGCACCACTGTTACTTGCTACCTCCGAGCCGAGCAGAACAAACTGGAGCGCAGTAGGGCGCAGATATCCACCGCAATGCAGTGTACATCTCTAAAGTCGAAGTTATGCCATAATATTCTATCCAAACGTAGCGTTACTTAATCTAACGTGCCGAGATCACTATTGCTGGCCTCCACAGAACCAAGCAGGGCATAATAGTGGAGAGTAAAGCGCAGAAGTCCATGGAATCGCAGTGTATACAGGAAAAGTCGAAGCTATCCAAACCTAACCATTGCTAATGTGACCTACCCGAACGTAGCCTATCCACCAAACGTGCATAGACCACTATTACTGACCTCCCCAGAGCTAAGCAGAATATACTAGAGCACTGTAGGGCGCAGAAATCCGCCACATTGCAGTGTAAAGCAGAAAAGTCTAATATATGCTAACCTAACCTGACCTAGCCCAACTTAACCAAACGTAGCCTAGCGCAGCGTGACGAGCCGAGACTACTATTGCTGGCTCCCAAGAGCCGAGCAGGATCGAGTGGAACACAGCAGAACGCAGAAACCCACCGAATAGTAGACTATGCCACGGAAGCGGAACCAATGCTATCCTAAACCAAGCTAGCGCGATCTAGCCGAACATAGCGTATCTCACACTAACCTGCCGAGACCACTAATTCTGGCGTTCCCAGGGCCAAGCAGAACACATAAGAGTAGAGCAGGCGCTGAAATGCGCTGTGTTGCAGTTTTCAGCACTGAAGTCAGTACAAACCTATCCTACCATAGCCAAACGTAACATAACCAAGCGCAACATAGCTCA
>NW_016980250.1:0-476 GCF_001483705.2 Eufriesea mexicana | reverse complement strand
TGGACTTCGGCGTTCCGCTGTGATCCGATAAGTTCAGCTTTGCTCTGGGAAAGATAGCAATAGCTATCTTGGCGCGTTACGCTGAGTTAGGCAACGTCTGGTTGGGTTTCGTTTGGTTAGGTTAGGTTAGGTCGCGTTAGCTTGCGATTTATTTGACATTTGTGCTATACGTTGCTATTTGGTAGCTGTATGCGATCTACTGTTCCCAGGTATATTCTGTTTGGCTCAGGTGCTACCTGCAATAGTGGTCATGGCGCGTTATGTTAAGTTAGCCTACGATCCATTACACCACCTTTGGTAGGTTAGGAGGGGATGGCTTTGACGTTTGTGCTACGCAAGGCTATTCGGTGGTTGTCTGCGTCCTACATTGCTCTGCTATGCTCTAATCGACCCTGGGGATTCCAGCAATAGATGTCACGTTTCGCCATGTGGAGATAGGTTTCGTTCTGTTAGGTTACATTGGTTTGGGTTTGGTT
>NW_016980249.1:0-512 GCF_001483705.2 Eufriesea mexicana | reverse complement strand
CGAAAAGTTTACACTCCACCATATTTGTCGAAAATGACAATAAAATTGATATTTGCAGTCAGCTTCTATTGCAATGAAATGGTTATTGCAAACCAGTCATATCTCTCCCCCTTATTTACGCAGAAAAGGTCGCCCACCACTATATTAGTCGAAAATTTCAATAAAATAGAACTTTTCAGTCAGATCCAGGAGCAATTCCATGGCTATAGCAAACCAATAGGATATAAACCAATAGGATCTTCCCTCCTCACTTATGCAGACAAACTTGCTCACCACGATATTAGTCAAAAATGTCAATAGAATTAAATATTCCCGACAGATACTATTGCAATGTAATGGCTATAGCAAACCAATGGTATCTTTCCACCTTATTTACGCGGAAAAGGTTGCTCACAACGATATTGGTCGGAAATGTTATTAGAATTTTCCTTTTCAGTCCGATTCTATCCCAATGCAATGGCTATAGCAAACCAATATTACCTTACCTCCTTATTAATGCAGAAAGGCATGCT
>NW_016980248.1:0-544 GCF_001483705.2 Eufriesea mexicana | reverse complement strand
CATATAGCCATGTACAAAGCGAAGCTATTCTATCCTAGCCTATCCATACGTAAGCTGGCCATACGCAGCCTAACTGAACCTGACGTGCCGAGACCACTGTTGCTAGACTCCCCAGAGGCAAGCAATACAGTAGAGGGCAGAAAACCAGCAAATAGCAGTGTATAGCGAAATAATCAAGGAAATAATAATCTAACCTCTAACAACCTAGCCCAACTGAACGTAGACTGACTAAGCCTAAATAGCCGAGTCCACTACTGCCGGCCAACACATCGCCATGCATAACATATTAGAAAAGACGAGAGCGCCGTAATCCATAGAATCGCAGGGAATGGCAGGAGAGTTAAAGCTACCCATACCTGACCCAAACCAACATAACCTAACCGAACGTGACCTAACACAAACTATCGTACCGCGCAACTGTTACTGGCACACCCACAGCAAACCAGAGCATACAAGATCACAGTAGAGCGCAAGAATCCATTCAATGGCAGAGTATAGCACAAAAGTCAAAGCTGTCCTAGCCTAACCTAACCAAACATAATGC
>NW_016980247.1:0-670 GCF_001483705.2 Eufriesea mexicana | reverse complement strand
CTTCCAGGTATTGAAACAAACGATGACTGACAATGAGAGTTACCTCTCGAATGCAAAGGGTTAATACGTTCCATGCCACGTGTACCATTTGTGCTACATGTTAACCCTCTATGGACCGAATATATATTTCTCTTGACTATAAGAATTGTATGTAACGTAAAATCAACAAATATCAACCACTAAATTCAGCAGTTTTGACAATTTTATTATAACGAATTCATACTGAAAGTTGGAATTTTGAATTAACAACGTTTGTACTATAGTGCCAAGATAATGTGCAATAGATAAACAAGATAATTTTCCACGCCATCTTGTGGGAAAAAGGTCATAGGGGGCCATAGAGGACCTAACCTATCGAATAACCGGTAAATGAAAAAGAATTAGAATTTTTAAAAATGGACCCACGGGAGGTATTGTAAAAATAATTATAAATATATCGAAAGAAAAACCGAGAACTGGAGTGATAAAGAGGATAACGTTGAATGCAGTATTTAATAAAATACCCATACATTAACATGTAATTTGAAAATTACACGGGCCCATAAATGGTACACGCTGACATATTTATTTAATATGCTGAAAACATGTTTTATGACAAATTTGATTGTATAAAATATATTTCCAATAAAAGAATGAGGCATTATACAAAATTGAGTGTAAAACAAAGCAC
>NW_016980246.1:0-557 GCF_001483705.2 Eufriesea mexicana | reverse complement strand
AATTTTCCATCCAGATTCTATAACATTGCAATGCCTATAGCACGCCAATAGAATCTTTCATCCATATTTAAGCAAGAATGTTAACTCACCACGATATTAAGCGAAAATGTCAATGAAATTGAATTTTCCAGCCAGATTCTAAATTATTGCAATGGCTATAGTACACCAAAAGGATCATTCCTCTATAATTATGCATGGAAGCTAGCTCACCAAGATAGTAATCGAAACTGTCAAAAAATTGCACTTTCCGGCCAGATTGCCAGAGCATTGCAATGGCTATAGCACGCCAATAAAATCTTTCCTTCGTATTTATGCAAGAAAGGTAGCTCTCCACGATATTAGTCAAAAATGTCAATAAAATTGAATTTTCCGGCCAGATTCTATAGCATTGCAATGGTTATAGCTTGCCAATATACTCTTTCCTCCTTGTTTATGCAAGAAAGCAAGCTCACAACGATATGAGTCGAAATTGTCAATAAAATTGAATTTTCCATCCAGATGCCAGAGCATTGCAATGGCTATAGCACGCCAATAGAATCTTTCCTTCGTATTTATGC
>NW_016980245.1:0-518 GCF_001483705.2 Eufriesea mexicana | reverse complement strand
AACGTGCCGAGACCACTGTTGCTGACCTCCAGTGGGTCGAGCAGAGTATAATAGAGCAACATATGGCGCAGAAATCCACCAAATAGTAGTGTATAGCATAAAAGTTGTCATAGCCGTCCCAACGAAACTTAGCCTGATCTAACCAAAGCAAACGTAACGTATCTCATCCAAACGTGCCACGACCACAATTGCGGGCCTGCACGGCGACGTGCGGAACATATTACAGCACACTAGTTCTCGGAAATCCACCGATTAGCAGTGTAGAGCACAAAAGTCAAAGCGGCCCGTATCAATCTTAACCAAACCTGACCTAACCAAACGCAACCTAGATAGACCAAACGTGCCACGACCACTATTGCTACCCTCCACAGATCCAAGCAGGGCATATTAGAGCACAGTATACCGCAGAAATATACAGAGCAGCTGCGTACAGGACGAAAGGCAAAGCTGTCCTGTCCTAACCTAAGTAGACCTTACCTAAGCAAACATAGCATAACTCAACGTGAAGTGCTGCGACC
>NW_016980244.1:0-991 GCF_001483705.2 Eufriesea mexicana | reverse complement strand
TGTTTACTCCATTCTATTGATTTGTGCGCTCCACTTTCCGCTAATACGATCTGCTTGGCGAAGAGGAGGCCAGCAATGGTGGTCGCGGCACGATAGGCTGAGATACATTACGTTTGGCTTGATTAGAACAGGTCAGGATACGTCGCATTTGTTTGGGACACCATTGACTTCGGAGCTAGACAGAGCTATTCCATGGACTCCTGCGCTCTACACTGCGCTACCACACTCTACCTGTTTCCAGAGAAGCCAGGAATAGTGGTTGCGGCACGTTATGTTATGTTATGTTACGTTTTGCTTGGCTAGGTTAGGTTCTGTTCGGTTAGGACAGCTTCGACTTTTGTGCTTCGCACTACTATACGGCAGATCTCTGCGCCCTGTATTGCTCTACTAGCATCTGCTTGTCTCTGGCGAGGCCAGCAGCAGGGGTCGTGTCACGTTTGGTTGTGGTAGGCTACGCTTTGTTAGATAAGGGTTGGCTATGTGTGGTCTTCATGGCTTTGACACTTGTGCTATACACTGCTATTCGGAGAGTTTCTGCGCTGCTCGTTTTTCTACAATACTCTACTCGTCCCTGGTGAGGCCAGAAATAGTGGTCGTGCACCCCTGGCGTGGTTACGTTACGTTCGGTTATATTGTGTTTGGTCTGGTTAGGAGAGATTAGGATTGACTTTTGTCTTATACACTGCAGTTCGGTGGACTTCTTGGCGCTACTGTGCTCTAATATGCCCTGCTTTGCTCTGGGGAAGACAAAAATGGTGGCCGCGGCATATTAGGTTGAGCTAGGTGAGGTTTGGTTAGCTTACGTTGCATGGGATGTATTTGGACATCCTTGGTTTTGCCGCTATACACTGCGATTCTATGCTCTTCAGCTCCCTGCTCTCGTCCGGCATGCTCCTCATGGCTCTGGGGAAGCCAGCAATGGTGGTCACGGCACGTGTGTTTGAGATAGACTGCGTTCGGGTATGTTAAGTTTGGTTAGGCTAGGATAGGG
>NW_016980243.1:0-244 GCF_001483705.2 Eufriesea mexicana | reverse complement strand
GGAAAGATTCTATTGGCGTGCTATAGGCATTGCAATGCTATAGAATCTGGGTGGAAAATTCAATTTTATTGACATTTTCTTCTAGTACCGTGGCGAGCTAGCTTCCATGCATAGTTATGGAGGAAAGATCCATTTGGCGTACTATAGCCATTGCAATATTGTAGAATCTGGCTGGAAAATCCAATTTTATTGTCACTTTTGGCTAATATTGTGGTGAGCTAGCTACCTTGCATAATTATGGAGG
>NW_016980242.1:0-489 GCF_001483705.2 Eufriesea mexicana | reverse complement strand
ATGGATGTATGTATGTATGGATGTATGGATGTATGTATGTATGGACGTACGAATGTATGGATGCACCGGTAAATGGATGTACGGATATATATGTGTGTGGATGTATGGACGTATGGATGTATGGATGTATGGATCGATGGATGTATGGATGGGTGGATGTATATGTGGATGGGTGTATGTATGTATGTGTGTATGTATGTACGAATGTGTGGATGATACGGTTGTATGGATGTATGGATGTATTTATGTATGGATGTATGGATGTATGGATGTATGAATGGATGGATGTACGAATGTATGTGTGTACGGGTAAACGGATGTACGGATGTATATATGCATGGTTGTACGGATGTATGGATGTATGGGTGTATGGATGAATGGATGTATGGTTGATAATATGTAGTTGGCAGGATATATGGATGTATAGATGAATTGATGTACAGATGTGTGGATGCATGAATGTATGCTTGTATGGATGTATCTATGGAT
>NW_016980241.1:0-782 GCF_001483705.2 Eufriesea mexicana | reverse complement strand
GATCTGTCCTTGGTTATTCTAGTTTTCCTATAGAATTCAAGCCATAAGTGACCAAATCATTCATACGGCTGACGTGCTCTGCTGATGTTTGTACTCATTAAGGCATTGGCATCGCTGAATGTCTCTAACGGCAATTGCTCTGTCCATTGATCATTCTGCAATTGCCGAGGAACATAGATTGCCAACGAAGCGATTAATACAATTGCTATAGTTCTGTGTAGATGGCAACACACTGTACAGTGTTGGCATACGTCAACGTCACAACAGACAAATGATCCATCCACTTATCATTCGAGGACAGCTGTAGAGCTTAAATCATAGGTCGACATAATAATCCAGCGGCCGGAGTGCTATTGTGGTAGATATAATATGTACCGTACCGTCTATTGTGAATGTCTGTGTCCACAAATGGTCTGTGCATTGATTATGCTTGAATCGCAATGGGAATTAAATTATCACCGAAAAAATACATCCAATGGCTGCATTACTGCGATGGTGGTTGTGGCTGTACTCAGTAATTTTAGGTCAATTGTTAATATCTCGAGCTATAACGGATGTGTCAGTCCTCAATCTATAATTGCTGTCGGACCTAAATCATCACTTAACCGGCTAATCCAACGTCTACAGTGCACTGTTGAGGAATGTACTAAGAACTGTACAGTTATTTGTAAATGTCTCCAGTCATAACCGTAGAATAAATTTATTATTCTAGAATTGTGGCTAAATATAAATTAGCAGTGGTCAAATGAGCCCAACTACCCAGTACTGTAATACTGTATATA
>NW_016980240.1:0-677 GCF_001483705.2 Eufriesea mexicana | reverse complement strand
CACTGCATAGCACAATAGCCGAAGATACACTCTCCTATCATAGCCAAACGTAACATTACCGAAGGTAGCTTAACTCAACCAAACGCACCGAAACCACCCTTGCTTGCGACCGCAGAGCCAAACAGTACATACTTGAGCACAGCAGAGCGCAGAAGTCCATCGAAAAACAGTCCACACCGCGATAGTCAAGGCAATCCGAACCTAACCCAAACTAACGTAACCGCTCCGAACTTAGCTTAACTCAACCGAACGTGCCGAGACCAATGCCACTGGCCTCCCCAGGGTCGAGCGGAGTACAGTAGGGCAATGTAGAGCGTAAAAACCTCCTAACAGCGGTGCACAACACGAGAACCAAACATATCTCGTCCTAACATGACCAATCGTAATACCATCAAACGTAGCCTTATACAAACTATCGTGCCATGACCAATATTGCTGGCATAGATAGAGTAAAGCAGAGTATAGTAGAACACTGCAGAGCGCAGAAAGCTACCAAATAGCAATGGAAAGGACATAAGTCAAAGACACCCAAACCTAACCAGACCTAACCTAACCCAACCTAACCTAACCGAACGTAGAGTAACAAAACCTATCGTGCCGCGAACACTATTACCGGCTTCTCCAGAGACCAGCAGAATATGATAGAGCACAGTGGAGCACAAACGTGCATAGAATAT
>NW_016980239.1:0-738 GCF_001483705.2 Eufriesea mexicana | reverse complement strand
GCCATTGCAATGCTGTAGAATCTGACTGGAAAATACAAATTTGTTGACATTTTCAAATAATATTGTGGAGAGCTAAATTTCTTACATAAATAAGGACGATAGATACTATTGGCGTGTTATAGTCAATGAAATGCTATTGAATCTGACTGGAAAATACAATTTTATAGTCATTTTCGACTAATATCGTGGTAGCCAAAATTTCTTGCATAAATAAGTATGAAATATTCTATTGGCGTGCTAAAGCCATGAGAGTGCTATATAATCTGGCTGGATAATCCAATTTTAATAACGTTTTCGGCTAATAACGAGGTGGGCGAACTTTCTTGCATAAATAAGGAGGAAAGACTCTATTGGCGTGCTATAGCTATTGCAATGCTATAGAATCTGGCTGGAAAATACAATTTTATTGACATTTTCGGCTAATATCGTGTTGGGCTCAGTTTCGTGCATAAATATGGAGGAAAGACTCTAGTGGCGTGCTATAGCCATTGCAATGCTATAGAGTCTGTCTGGGAAATTCAATTTTATTGACGTTTTCGGCTACTATCTCGGTGACCTATCTTCCTTGCATATGCAAGGAGGAAAGATTCTACTGGCGTACAATAGCAATTGCAATACCATAGAATCTGGCTGGAAAATTCAATTTTATTGGCATTTTCGAATAATATCGTGGAGACCTAAATTTCTTACATAAATAAGGACGATAGATACAATTGGCGTGATGTAGCCAATGAAATG
>NW_016980238.1:0-483 GCF_001483705.2 Eufriesea mexicana | reverse complement strand
GCAGGTTATACCACGAAAACCAAATCCATCCGAAGATAAACCCAAGTACACGTAACCTAGCATGACGTAGCCTAACTCAAACTAACGTGTCTGGACCACACCTACAGGTCTCCCCAGCGCCAAGCAGAACACACTAGAGCACTGTAGGACGCTGAAGTCCACCGAATAGCAGTGTATAGCGCAAAAGTCAGATCTATCGCAACCTTACATAGCCAATCGTAATATAACCGAACGTCACCTAACAGAACATGACGCGTCGCGACCACAATTGCTGGACACTTACGTCCAAGCAGAATATAGTATAGCACAGTATAGCACAGGCATGCACCGAGGGGCAGTGCGTAGCACAAAATTCGAGGTAACGCCGTCCCAGTCTAACCAAACGTGTCATAATCAGACGTAGCGTTGCACAAGCTGACGAGCAACGACCGCTATTGCTGTCCTCAAGAGAGGTAAGCAGCGTATGGCAGAGCAATGTAGAAC
>NW_016980237.1:0-919 GCF_001483705.2 Eufriesea mexicana | reverse complement strand
ACGTTCGCGATACACACTGATATTCGGAGGATTTCCTATCTCTTCATTGCTCTACTATTCTCTTCACGACTATGGGGTGGCGAGCAGTAGTGGTCGTGCCACGTCAGTTCGAGTTAGGTTACGTTTGGTGTGGTTAGGTTAGGATAAGTTTGGTTAGAATAGCTTTGATTTTCGTGCTATACACTATCATCCGATGGATTCCTGTGAGCCACAATGCTCTACTGTCTTCTGCTTGGATCTGGGGATGCCAGCAGCAGTGGCCGCGGCATGCTATGCTGAGCCATGCTTCGTACGGTTAGGTTATGTTAGGTCAGGTTTGGTCACGATACGTTTGACTTCCGTGCTATACTCTACATTGCGGTAGATTTCTGCGCTCTGCTGTGCTGCAGTACATTCCGCGTAGCCCTGGGGAGGCCAGCAATAGTGGCATTGGCACGTTAGATTGTGCTATGCCACGTTAGGCTATGTTACGTTTGGTGAGGTAATGAGATTATAGCTTAGATTATTGTGCCATATACTTCAGCCCGCGGATTTGAGCGCCCTACTGTGCTCTATTATATTCTGCTTGGCTATGGGTAGGCCAGAAATAATTGTCGCGGCACGTTATGTTGAGCTAGGTTACGTTTGGTTAGGTCATGTTGGGTTAAGTATTGTTGTGATAGCTTTGACTGTCCTGCTATACACGGTTATTTGGTGTATTTCTGTGATATACTGTGCTCTACTACATTCTGCTTGGTTATTCGGAGGCCAGATGCAGTGTTCGCTGCCCGTTAGTTTGAGCTATGCTACGTTCCGTTATATTACGTTTGGCGAGGTTAGCATGCGATAGTATTGGCCTTTGTGCTATACACTGCTGTCCGTGGATTTCTGCGCTCTAAGGAGTCTTGACATTTTCAGCTTGGCGCCGGGGAGCCCAGCA